>NC_073304.1:12376843-12676843 GCF_027595985.1 Sorex araneus
GGCATGCTCCCCAGCAGGGGAAGCCAAGCCCCCCAATTCCATTAGGTTTGCAGACAGGAAGTGCCCACCGAGATGAGAAGGTGGAAGGGAAGTGGACACCAGTCTTCTGCCGGAGACAGCAGGGAACCTGTAGAGAACCGAGGCTCGGGGGTGCTTGAGGGGCCACAGCCACATTCTGCAACCTCTGGACACTGATTGGCACTGTCCTTCCCTGCTTTCACCTCCCGCAGCCCAGGGGATGACCCAACATGTGTTCAGTCCCTCTTTGCCTAGAGGCTTCGAGCAGCTTCTATCTTCTGACGAAAACAAACATGCAGCTTCCATGCTTATGCTCTTAAATAATCTTTAGCGCTGTCATCTTTAAGTTCTGTACCAAATCTGCCAAGACTGAGATCATGGTAATCACTTTTATATAGGCAGAAAAAAGAACAGGAACTCTATGATTGGGGTCGTCTCTTCTAAACAGCTGCATAATTTGGATGCACTTCCTTAGTCTGCCTTTGCCTCCATTTCCCTTCCTGTAATAGGAAGGGGTTGGACCCAGACCTTTAGCTTCCAGCCTTTAATGCAACTCACTGTATCACTGTCATCCCGTTGATCTACTCAAGCAGACACCAGTACCATCTCTATTCCTCCCAGCCCTGAGATTTTAGGAGCCTCTCCTTACTCGTCTTTCCCAATGATTGGAGGCTTGAAAGAGCCTCATTGCCCTGAAAGGGGTCAGGGGAATGAGACCTATCGTTACTGTTTTTGGCATGTTGAATATGCCATGGGTAGCTTGCCAGGCTCTGCCTGTGCAGGCGGAATACTCTCAGTAGCTTGCCAGACTCTCCAATATATATATAATAAACCAAGTAATAGTGCTAAATATGGAGGAGCGCTTTCCATTTGCTTGTTTTGAGGAGCTTAGAGGTATTGGGTTGAACCCAGCTGTACTCTGGGGCTACTTTGGGCTGCGTTCAAGGCCAATATGCAGTGTCAGGAATCAAACCTGGGTCAGCCACATGCAAAGATCCTTAACTCCTGTAGTATCTCTCTGGCCTGAATTTTTTTCTTTTCTTTCTTTATTTCTTGGGTGGGAATGGGCATACCTGTTGGTACTCAGAAGTAACTCCTGACAGTGCTAGGGGGACCATATGAAATGCTGGGGATGGAACCAGGTCACGATGTGCAAGGCAAGTACCTCAATCTACATCCCCGGCCCTGGCATTCATTTCTCACAAGAAGAATTTATTCACAAATTTCGTATTTAATTCAAAGTGTTAATTTTAGTAACAAGAAGGGAGATTTCAGATTTTGGTTACCTGACTAGCAAAAGATGAGTAGATGAGTAGATGGGACTCACCACTCCCAAGGGGGCAGAGCTGAGGGCCAATAAGGCAGGCAGGAGGGGTGCACAGTCCAGGGAGATGGGAGAATGGCAGAGAGCTGAGAAGGGGAGTTCAGATGCAACTCACAATAAGAAATGTTTTGCATTATTCCCGAGTACTTAGAGTCGTGTATGCATGTGACTAAAACCATAGTTTCATTAAAACAGTACAAGATACTCTGATTTTCTCCCATTTATTTTATTCTTTTCATGTTCTTGATCATTGTTAGAGACTGAATGTGTGGGTTCCCCCTAAATTCACACTGAAGTCTTAAGTCCCCTTCTGTGACGGTAGAGAAGGAGGGCTTGGGGGAAGTGACTAGGTTATGAAGATAGAACTCTCAATGAGATGTGCAATCCTGCTTGATTCTGGCACCCTGACTCCCTAATGTCAGACTTCTGGTGAGTCCACGAGAAGTAAAATTCTGTTGCTTAGGAGTCACCCCAGCCTGTGTCTCAACCCCTGCAGAAACAGAGACAGGGATCTACTAGGTTGACTTTACCTCCCAAGGACTTAGGCAAGTTTCATCTGTTTCCTTGTTTCTAGTTACGTCTTCAAAGCAAGAAAAATAATAACTCGATTTTTTAGGCTATTGGTGGAATTCAGTAAGGGTCAATTCCAGCTCAGGGTTTGGCATATAGCTGAGTCCAACTGGCAGAACTAGATTTTACGTAGTACTATGATTGCATTAAAAATAAAGAGTCACATATGAAAACAGTCCAGAGAGGGGGGAAAAAAGTAACTGTTTCCAAAAAACACCAATTCCACCAAATAGTTCAAAATCTTCCCTTTAGATGGCAGGAGTTCAATGTGGAAACATGTGGGTGTAACTCACACTTGGGGGTCTGGGGGTGAAGGGGAAACAGTTTGTGTTGGAAACACACAATGCCATCAAGCAGTGCTCCAGTACAAGAGAAAGTTGCCTCCGTTTCAAAGTCTCTGCTCCATCCCCCTGGGGTACTTCATAGTCAAAATGTCTTGACAGGTTCCTGGTTGCCAAATACCCGCCTTCCCTTTTTAAGTGATGTTAACCCAATAGTTTTGCTCTCCAAGAGGTTGGGAGCAAACTGGATTTTTATAAACCAGCTCTCCTGCCCCCACTGGCTGAAATTATAACTTGCAGAGATTTTGTTTTTAATTCCAGACTTGTTTTCAACCCTAATGCTTAATTGAAAGGGTCCCTGTTTCCTCTACTGCCTGCATCCGTCAGAGTTCCTGGCTGAAAAAAATAGAAGGCATGCTCATAACTGACACAGAAAAGGAGCGCTTTCAAGGCTGTGTGATCACTTGCAGAAATTCCCGGAGGGTTAGACGCCAGCTGGCAGCCTAAAAGCCTGGGGGCCAGGCCTTGAGGAGACCACACAGGCCTGAATATTGTCTGTGGATCCAGAATTGGGGTTCCTAATGCTGACCCCACATTCTTCAGGCCAGACTTCTGCCTTCTCTCTTGTCAAAAGCTAAGAATAAGCCCGGAGCACTGCTGGATATGGCACCAGATCAGGCAAAAACAGAAAAGGGTAACTAAGAAGATAACTGAATCTCAGTAAAGCAAACCTTTGGCATTCAGGAGGACACTATGTGGAGACTTTAGATGTTCCCAAGAAGGCTAATGTGTTCATTATCCCTATCTGGTGAGACGGAGAATGAGGTTTCTTGTGCATCTTCTCATTGACTTTTCATTTTTCATTTGTGCTTCCATCTAATTACTGCCATTTTTATAGCAAAGGAGCAGAAGTTGTTTTACTTCAAAGAACACATCAAACAATAACCAGAGATCCACAGAGACAAGTAGAGATGAGAGTGCTGTATACTCAGTGGGGTAGACTCAGTATACAGGCTGCTCAGATCAAGTCACTGTGTTTAAAGAATCAGCAAAGGCAAGTCAGGGGAGGTTCAAATGAGGAAGCAGTAAATCCAAACTCCTTCCCTGGGAATTATCAGCACTGTAGGATTCGGGTATTATCTGAACTTGTCTACATTATCCTCCTCCTCATCTCATGTACTTCGGCCACCCTAGACTTGTCTCCATGATCCAAGTTTTTGGGGACCAAGAACCAAGTTTTCCCCCTTGGGACATGCCCCCCTCTTATTTGGGGATCACTCATCTCTGTGAAGCATGCAGTGGTGGGGATTAAACTCAGGAATCCTGCATACAAAGCATGCCTTCGACCCATTGACTTCATTCTCTAGCCTAGTGTATTGTCTCTGGTTCTCTTTATTCAAAATGATCTTTTCTTGACTAACTTGTTTCTTTTCATAGATTAAATGAAACCTTCTCTAAAAACGTGTCCTTGGGACCAGAGAGATAGTACAGCTGACCTGGGTTTGATCACCAGCACCACATATGGTCCCCCTAGCTCCAAAGAGAGAGAAGGAAGGAAGGAAGTAAAAAAGGAAGAAAGGAAGGAAGGGGGGAAGGAAGGATGAAATGAAAAAAGGAAAGAAAGAGAGAGGGAAGGAAGGAAGGAAGGAAGGAAGGAAGGAAGGAAGGAAGGAAGGAAGGAAGGAAGAAGGAAGGATGAAATGAAAAAGGAAAGAGAGAGAAAGAAGAAAGAAAGAAAGAAAGAAAGAAAGAAAGAAAGAAAGAAAGAAAGAAAGAAAGAAAGAAAGAAAGAAAGAAAGAAAGAAAGAGAGAGAGAGAGAGGGAGGGAGGGAGGGAGGGAGGGAGGGAGGGAGGGAGGAAGGAAGGAAGGAAGGAAGGAAGGAAAGGAAGGAAGGAAGGAGGAAGGAAGGAAGGAAGGAAGGAAGGAAGGGAGAGGAGAGAGAAAGAAGAAAGAAGAGAGAAAGAAAGAAAGAAAGAAAGAAAGAAAGAAAGAAAGAAAAGAAAGAAAGAAAGAAAGAAAGAAAGAAAAGAAAGAAAGAAAGAAAGAAAGAGAGAGAGAGGGAGAGGAGGGAGGGAGGGAGGGAGGGAGGAAGGAAGGAAGGAAGGAAGGAAGGAAGGAAGGAAGGAAGGAAGGGAAGGAAGGAAGGAAGGAAGGAAGGAAGGAGGGGAGAGGAGAAGAAGAAGAAGAAAGAAAGAAAGAAAGAAAGAAAGAAAGAAAAGAAAGAAAGAAAGAAAGAAAGAAAGAAAGAAAGAAGAAAGAAAGAGAGAGAGAGAGAGAGAAGAGAGAGAGAGAGAGAGAAAGAAGAAAGAAAGAAAGAAAGAAAGAAAGAAAGAAGAAAGAAAGAAAGAAAGAAAGAAAGAAAGAAAGAAAGAAAGAGAGAAAGAAAGAGAAAGAAGGAATGAGAGAAAGAAAGAAGAATGAGAGAAAGAAAGAAAGAATCATTGCACTTTGGGATAAATAGCACCCACCTCACCACTCTTTAGCACATTTTGTTTTATTTCTTTAAGACTACTCACCATTTGTGGTATCCAAATCATGTGCACTGAAGATCATTATTAACAATATTGTAAATAATAGAAACTCAATCCCAAATAAACAGTGTTTAAAAGGACTACTTACCATTATAGGTAATTACCTCATTTATTTGATCCCAATTAAAAACAAAACTGTCAGTCTCATTTTCTTTTTTTTTTCTTTTTGGGTCCACTCCCGGCGATGAACAGGGGTCACTCCTGGCTTTGCATTCAGGAATTACTTCTGCCGGTGTTCAGAGAACCATATGGGATGCTGGGAATCGAACCCAGGTCGGCCGCATGCAAGACCAAACGCCCTAGCCACTGTGCTATCGCTCCAGCCCCTGTCAGTCTCATTTTCTAACATAAGATTTGTGAGTCTGAAGAGCTCTCTGCATCCAGAACTATGTGTGACATACATTGCGTACTCAAAAGTTAAGAATTAAATATTAAGGGATAAATAAGAGATTTTAAAAGAGAAAAATTGGGGCAAAGCATTCCAGTCTGAGAATAGAAGGATGCATGAACAATCATGAGTCATAACAACGTGTCATTCTAAGAAACACATTGTTATATCTTGTCAGCTTGGGAACAGTATCCATATGATTAGAGATGGATGGTAGAGACAATTATTGGGGCCATCAATATATACTTGGCCCATCATTGAAGGCAACATCTTTGCACAGTGAATGACTCATCAACACTAAGGAGTGACACAGTGGAACATCTTGCAGAAGAGGCCAAGTGTAGGCAGGCACCAGTCAGAAGTCTTGTATGCCATGCTAGACAGTGAAAAACTTATTTATCAGGGATTGGAAAAAATCGAGAGGTTCTGTCTAAAGGTAAAAGGAAACTGAGATGAGAACATTTTGTGTGGAGACTGCCCTGCAGAAAAATAGATAACGGGAGGCGGGATTAGGGATGTCATTCCATTGTAGAGCGGGTGCCATTGTAGAGGCATGTGTGAGGCCCTGGGTTTGACACCCAGTACACCAGGAAAGAAAAAAAAAGAGGTGGGCAGAGGAAGGTGGTTAAAGTAACTCTGAAGACTGGTTGAATCTGCAGTAGGCACCTTGAAAATGCCAGATTACTATATATTATATTATTATATTGGGCTGGAGCACAGGGGGTAGGGCGTTTGCCTCGCACACAGCCGACCCAGGTTTGATTCCTCTGCCCCTCTCGGAGAGCCTGGCAAGCTACTGAGAGTATCGCGCCTGCACGGCAGAGCCTGGCAAGCTACCCGTGGCATATTCGATATGCCAAAAACAGTAATAAGTCTCACAATGGAGATGTTACTGGTGCCCGCTCGAGCAAATCGATGAACAATGGGGCGACAGTGCTAATAATTATTATATTATTATATGGAGTTGGCAAAAAAAGGAGACCAGAGAGCTAAGCAGGAGTTTCACAAACCCCAAACAAATGTGACACAAAGGTGTGATCAAAGTTGTCATCATAAACAATGATAAATAAGGGCCCCGAAGTCATTATATAGAATCAGCAGAATTTGGTGACAAATTAGTTGTTTGTGTCAAAGAAAATATTCAGATCTTAGTAAGTTGTCTGGATTGTAATTTGTGGGTTCTGTTCTCACATGGTGGAAAAGAGCCAAGAGCTCTCTTGAGACCTCTTCGATAAGGCCACAAATCCCACTCATGAGGGCCCCTGCCTGTTCTTTGACTTAGTTTTCTAGCCAACCCATCATTTCTGTGTCCTATAGCACACCCTGACATATTACTTTTCATTCACATTAGTCAAACTTGATTTCAGTGGTTGCAAACCAGGAAACCTGATTAATAAATTAAAGGGTCCTTCAAATGAGACCAAAAATAAAAAAAAAGAACCATGAAGTTCTTAAATGCTACTTGAAAAACATAAGTAGTAGAATATAAAGAAATAGACTTTTCTCCAAGTATAAGTAATTATTGCAAAACTAACCTATGGCTGGAGAGATAGAGCAGCAAGTAAGGTGTACAGACATATGTATAAACATACTGGCACATTCAGAATCAACAGATGTGCAAACCGAAAAACACACATACCTCCTCTGACTTCTCCCTACACTCCCTGTTTAGACCTCCCAGCCTCACCTTGCACTATTTCCCACTTGAGTACTTGTTGTCTGATTCCTGCTCCTTGAGCAGTATGAAACATGCATCTGTCCTAGGACTTTTCCAGAGATGTTCCCTTGTCCCCTTACCCATTATCTTACTCCACTCAACTTTGTGTAACATTTAAACTCATTGTTCCAGCCCTCTCCACAGTCACCATTCTCCCTTACACGTATGTTTTCCCAGACCACAAATTTTCTTCTCCATTTATTATCCCATTTATTGATCATCATTTCCATGTAGTCCCATAAATACAAGGCATTTTGTGTATTTTTCTCACTACCATATCCCCATATTCATTCCTCTCCACAGTGACGATGGACTGGAGCAATAGCACAGCAGGTAGAGTGTTTGCCTTGCACTCGGCCAAGCCGGGTTTGATTCCTCTGTCCCTACCGAGAGTATCCCACCCGCATGGCAGAGCCTGGCAAACTACCCATGGCATATTCGATATGCCAAAAACAGTAACAACAAGTCTCACAATGGAGAAGTTACCGGTGGCCGCTTGAGCAAATCAATGAACAACGGGACGACAGTGCTACAGTACTACCATATCCCCACAGTCTAAGCCAACACTTAGCACTTGGTCGGTGTTCAATAACATTTGTTGAAGAAATGAATGGGGCAGAAATTCAGCAAGACTGAGAATCAAGTCTTCCTCATTTCCTACACCTAAAACTCTGACTAGTAGGGAGGATTGGGGGTACATGAAATATCCATGAGAAACTTGAAAGGAGATGTGTTGCCCCAATCCATGTACCAGGATCAGACTTCAGGAGATTGTAGGAATGTGATGGAAGAGAGCACAGTGAGTTCTGACGAGTGAATTCTATGCCTGGTATCCTGGAGAGAGCCCCAGGAAATGCCCCATCCAAAGAGGGGAGATGTATCTGTGCATCTCAGAGAGGAGCACACTTACAAGGGAGCACAGCAATGGAGAGACCACCACCGATGTGGCCACAGGACAGGAAGAAGGAAGAAAACCTGTGTGGCCAGAGGTATCCTCCCCAAACCTGACTCCGTGTGACCAACTCCATGCCCCAACCCTTCATACTACCCTACAAAAGTGACATGATTGTTGAAGACTGACTGGAGTGTTTCCACTCCTTCCGTGGGGATTGAGGTGGAACACATCGGGGAGAGGAGTTACGTAAAAATAAGATTCTGTTTTCTGCATGCTGCTGTTCCAACTTGCCTAATTTTATTTCATGTCAAAACAATCGCTAATATTTAAAGGGAAGAAATGAATTTTAAAGACATCTTGCTCAGGCAGAGTCCAACACGGAGCCCAGAAGTCTGGGACAAGCGCTGTCGCGTGGCTGACCTCACATGCCCTTCTCCAGGGCAATCAGATCCACAGTCAGTGGCAGCTGCACGCAGCTGAGTGATCTCCATGGCAACCACAAGCAACCACAAGCCCATCACCTGGGCTTTATCCCCAACTGCTCTGTCAAGGGTGAATTGCAGACAACTGCCATACAAGGGAGATGGAAAATTCATATTCTCTCTTGCTATTCCCTTCTCGTGTTCGGATATTAAATTCTAAAAGCGGCCCTTCCCCTCTTTCCCTAAAATTAGTCTGAATGCCTTTTTATTTCTCTCTCTTATTTGCCATCTGATTCATGGCTTCTAATGCCTGATGATGTGAGGGGGTGGGATAGAATTAGCACTCAGCAGTTCCCTTGGGGGTCCCCTACCCCATGTCATACCATGCTACAGCTGGCAAGATGACAGCGTGTTCCTGAAGAAGGAAACCTCAGTGAGGCAAGGTCCTCTCCAGCGTGTGTGTGTGTGTGTGTGTGTGTGTGTGTGTGTGTGTGTGTGTGTGTGTGTGTGTGTGTGTGTGTAGGGAGATGTCCATCCCATATGATTTCCGGAGGGAACCGGAACTTGGATAAGGAAGGTCAGGCTGAGTTTTCCAATGGAGTTGTGTTGATGAATAAATGATGATCTACTGACCAGATCTTGTGGATCCCTCCCACTCCTCTGACCTATCATTTAAAGTTGAAGACAGTCAACATGAAATCCTGTGGAACATGGTGCAGGTGATGGGTTCTTTGGTTGCTATGGTGATTACTCAGCTATGAGTCAGTTTGCCTCTAAAAACAGTTCTACCACCTTAATGAGCCAAAGAATCAACTACAGAACATGTCTAAAGTGTCTATTTCAGGGACCCTTCCCTAAGGTCTGATTTAGTCTGGAGAAACACAGTGGACAGCCCAGGGATTGTCTTTAAAAGCATCCTCTCCCCAAGTAGGCTATTGCCGAGGTGGTTCTCATGTACTCTGAGAAACTCAATGTAATTAGACTCTGCTGGTACCAGGGTGCTCACTGACTCAGGGAGAGAGAAACATGGCTGTGGCAAGGTCTTATTCCATAAATCTCAATTTATCTCCTCCAACGTCTCTGAATGCAGAGTTTTAGAATACTCATGAATAAACAACGGGTACAAATTCTCTAACCCCTGAATATCAAACATACGTCTCAGCAGGCAAGCCTGAGTTCATTCTAGACTGATTTATATTAAAGTAGACATTTCTTTTTCAGACACCTTGGACTAATTTTTATTTTTTGGGAAAAGATTTCTATGGTATGGAAGGAAAACATAATCTCCTAGCTTGATGTTGAGATATCAGAAGAAATGGATTTTATATCTTCTTGATTCTACAGCTGTTGTAATAAGTAATAAAGGTTTTATGGAATTTTTTTTCTTATTTTTCCCTAAAGGTATTTGAATACCCATTTTAATGTGAAAGATACAAAATTTATATGGTTATATCATTGGGTGTTGAGCAGTGGATGGAATTGCACTAATTGCTGAAATTGAATGAAGTCTGTTGTTGCTAATTATCTCTTTAAAAAAAGAGCAACCATATTATGCCCAATTATACCTTGTCAACAAAATTATGGATTTCAAAAGGCAGAAAAATTGAATATGTAATCTCAGGTTAGCCTAGGATATTGTCCATGTCTAGTCTTTACATTAAGAGATTCTGATTATCAGTTAGAAATGATGACTCTGGGCAAGAACTGAGTGTTGAAAGTAGGTAAAGGGATATACAGAATAACTTTTCAGTATCTGTATTGAAACCATAATGCCCAAAAGGAGAGAGAAAGAAGAGAAGAGAGTGGGGAGAGAGAAGGAGAGGAACGACTAAGTGAGCAAGCAAGCAAGAGAGAGAGAGAAGAAAAGTGCTTGTCATGGGGGGGACTGAGAACACTAGTAGTGGGAAATGCACAATGGTGAAGGGACAGGAGTTGGAACATTGAAACCCAATCATGAGCAACTTTGTAAATGTGTATCTCACTGTGATTCAATTAAAAACAAACAAATAAAATCATCATCATCATCATCATCCCGTTGATTATCAATTTTCTCGAGCAGTCTCAGTAATGGCTCCATTCATCCGAGCCCTGAGATTTTAGAAGCCTCTCTTTACTCATCCTTCCCAATGGTGCCACATTGGAGGCTCTTTCAGGGTCAGGGGAATGAGACCCATCATTGTTACTGATTTGGGCATATGAATACGCAATAGGGAGTTCGCCAGGCTCTCCCATGCGGACAGGAAACTCTTGGAAGCTTGCCAGGTTCTCCAAGAGGGAGAACTAGGCTTTAAGATTTCGAGAGCTTGGTTTTACAGTCTCTGGATGTTGGCCATTAGTGGGATTACACGGTGTGGGGTTGGGGAGGAGGGGGGCAGTTTGTGTGTGTGACCACCTAGCTACTGGAAAATGGGGGATCTGGGCGGAAGGGGCCTAGTCCCAATCCCAGCAGGCTTGGTGATCTCGGCCCCAGGTCCCACACACCTGGGTTCCTTTGCCACTTGCTTCATGTGTAAGGCTCATCCGACTGTGCGGAGAGGGGCCTTGAGCATGGCTGTCGCTGGGTTCTGGAGGTCCTCGGCCGCAGGGGCTCTGCTCGGGGCGGGGAGGGAAACTCAACCCACCCCCTTTGAGGGGAACCTGTGAAGACAGCCAGATGAGGTGGCAAAACT
This sequence comes from Sorex araneus, assembly GCF_027595985.1. Classification (NCBI taxonomy): domain Eukaryota; kingdom Metazoa; phylum Chordata; class Mammalia; order Eulipotyphla; family Soricidae; genus Sorex; species Sorex araneus. The sequence continues at coordinate 12,387,660 of NC_073304.1, forward strand.
CTCACTCTCTTAATTGTGTTGTGCTAGTTTCTCATACTGACCATAACTTGACAGGCCCATAGGGATGTAAATATCTTCATTACTTTGGTTTTGCCTACTCTTCCTTTGCTTATAAGAACTTAAATTTGATTTCTACAGCTTTATTTCAAACTCCGTTGTGGTTTTTGGAAAAATTTGTTTTTAGGGGCTTTAGCAGTAGCACAGCGGGTAGGGCGTTTGCCTTGCACACCTTTGACCCGGGTTTGATTCCCAGCATCCCATACAGTCCCCTGAGCACCGCCAGGGGTAATTCCTGATTGCAAAGCCCCCGTGCATCACCAGGTGTGACCCAAAAAGAAAAAAAAAAAAAGAAAGAAAGAAAAATAAAGAAAAATTTGTTTTTAGAGAATGGGGCAAGATGGAGGAAGTTGCTGGAAAACAGGAAAATAAGCTGCTATTAGACTTTAACTCCACCCCCACACCAAATTGGCTTTTAAAAGAGATAATAAGCCTATATTAGCTCAAGTTGCTATAACAAAATCCCACAGACTGGGTGACTTACACATCAAACATTTATTTCTTAAGTTCCTTGAGCCTGAGAAGTTCAAAATCAAGGTGCCAGTAGACCCAACTGCTGCTGAGGGCCAGTTTCTCTATTTGCTCGCTATAAACTCACCAAGCAGAGAGCTCTCTTCCCCTTTTTATTAGGATACCAATCTGATAGTGCAGCAGATAGGGCGTTTGCCTTGCACGCGGCTGACCTGGGGTTCAATTGCTCTGCCCCTCTCGGAGACCCCTGCAAACTACCGAGAGTATCCTGCCCACATGGCAGAGCCTGCCAAGCTCCCTGTGGCATATTCGATTATGCCAAAAACAGTAACAAGTCTCACAATGGAGACGTTACTGGTGCCCGCTTGAGCAAATCAATGAGCAACGGGATGACAGTGCTACAGTTTTACCAATCCCATTAAGAGGGCTCTCCCCTTGTGAGCTCATTAATTACCCCCAAAGCCCCCACCTCCACATACCATTTGCTATTTCAACATGTGAAGTTGGGAGAGCACAAACATCCGAGCCACAACCAGGGCTACACAGCAAAAGCACTTGATGTGGTTCAGGAAACCTGGTTCCCCTCACCAGTGATGGTCGTCGTGAGCTTCTTAGAGCCTGGGCAATTTCCTCATCTGAACCATAAAGGAAAGGATTAAACACTCTGATCTGGATCCCAGATGTTATGATCACTTAGTGCCCGAGTCCTGGGGACTGTAAAACAATGTGAATCAATGAACAAACACATGGATGAAAACCTGTGAAGAGAAAGAAATCAGGAATTTAAAACCTCTCATTCCTGTCAAAATACTCTCTCACTCCCATCAAAAAGAACTCTTCAAATTAAAATAAAATCATTCTATTGATAAGCATAATTGTTGAGGTACCTAAATGTGTAAAATTGTTTTAGTAAAAGATATTTCAACTTGTAGCATTGTAGCATCTTTTTCTTACATAAACCTCCAAAGCAGCACATTTTCTGAATAAGTGTTTTATTATTTATGAATCATTTATAATTTATATATTATTATATAATAATAAAATTAAAACTTTTATTATTTACTAAAAATAATTGTTTCTCTTTCCACAATACCTTTGATCTTTCCACGGTACCTAAGGTTCGTAGCTTTGCATATTATTCTCTTCCGTCTTCTTTTTTGTGGCCCTTCTCTGACCCTGAGCCTCAAGTGGCCCCTCCCCTCCCCCAACACCTAGTTGTTTTACATGAACACCTCACGCTTCAGTTGACCTGGTTATGGAAGCAGTACTGTCATCTTCAGATAGGTTTTCCTGCCTCTTTTTTAAAAAGTGAACAGCCATAAGAGGTAGACCTAGATGGACTATTGGAGAGTGAAGGAGAGAAACAATCAGATATAGCACTGGGCATCTTTTGGACGTTCAGTAAGGGTTTGTTGAATGGATAAATAGCTGCCATGGGAATTCTCCTTCCAAGATAATGCTTTCCTCCCCTGCAGACTGACATCCATTCTCTTGCTGGCTATTCCTTTGAGTCCATGTGTTCACCACAGATATAAATGTAAACTTCAGAGCTGCACTTATTGTGCCATCCAGAAAATAGCCCCTATTTCTCCCAACAGGCTTTTGTTACTTCCACACAGACATCAGTGTAGACATGGCCCCTGGCTGGCAGTGTCTTTTTCTTTCTTTCTTTCTTTCTGTTTTTTTTTTTAAGTCAAAACTCTTTATCATGAAAACAAAAACAGAAAAGGCTGGAGAAGAAGTTCATTTGCCTCAGCAATGCAGGGGGTAAAGCAAGTACTTTTCCAACAGTTGAAAGGGTACTTTGGGTGTTTCTGGCATTAGGAAACCTTGTCATGGTCCTCTGTGCCCAGAAAATTCCATCTAGCAGAATCTAACAAGACATTTTTGCTTTGAGATGATCATAAAAACCCTTTTCAGGGAGGGTTGGCCCCAGTAAAAATGATGGAAAATGAGATTATAATAATAAAGAAATAATAAAATGATAATAAAATAAAATAAAAATAATAAAGAAGATGGAAAATAATGAGAATACCCTGTCCTCTAGATGGCCATTTGTGAACCTGTCCATTTAGAACCTCACAATGTGGTCTTATTTTGAAAGGGTTTTTATGGATGCAATTAGCTAAAATGAGGTCTTTATATTGCTAGAGGTGATGAGGGGGAGGGTTTGAGCCACACCATGCAGTGCTTGGGGGCTGACTCCTGGCTCTTCACTCAGGGATTACTCCTGGAAGTGCTCAGGGAATCAAATGCAGAGCCAGGGATCAAACAGGAATGGGTCTCATAAAAGGCAAGCACAATGGCCCTCGAACAAACTCTCTCTGCCCTAAAATGAAGTCTTATGAGCAAGCTACCGAGAGTTTCCTGCCCCCATGGGAGAGCCTGGCAAGCTCCCCGTGGCATATTCATATGCCAAAACCAATAACAATGCTGGGTCTCATTCCCCTGACCCTGAAAGAGCCTCCAATGCGGCACCGTTGGGAAGGATGAGTAAAGAGAGGCTTCTAAAATCTCAGGGCTAGCACAAATGGAGACATTACTGAGACTGCTCGAGAAAATTGATGATCAACAGGATGATGATGATAATGATGATGATGATGATGATGATGATGATGATGATGATGATGATGAGTAGGCTTAAATCCAAATATGGTGTCCTAATGAGAAGTCAATACCACAAGCGTAGAGAGGGAGGGAAGCTAGGTGACCTTGAGGCTGGATACTGCAGTGACCAGAGAAAAGCCGAGGAATGGAAGGAGGCTTAGACACTGAGGAGTAGGGTTCCAGAGGATGCAGTCCTGATTCTTGCCTCAGATTAGTCCTCTAGCTTCCAGCATATGGTTCCCTTTCCCAAATTCAAATCTTCTTAAGGTCAGACAATATTTTTCTGGATTTTGTACTGTGATATCATACTGAAGAATGTTAGATTATTAAAGCCTTGGGTCCTTTATGAAGGTAGGAGAGAAAAGCTGGAGTACACGCTAGTTCAAGTGGAAATCCCCAGTCAGATGTTCAGGATGTATAAATCAGTTTACTTAATGCTCAAATCAAAATCTTAAGAGATGGGCTGGAGCAATAGCACAGCGGTCAGGACATTTGCCTTGCACGCGGCCTACTCAGGTTCAATTCCCAGCATCCCATATGGTCCCCTGAGCACTGCCAGGAGTAATTCCTGAGTGCATGAGCCAGGAGTAACCCCTGTGCATTGCCAGGTGTGACCCAAAAAGAAAAAAATATATCTTATGAGACGGTGTATCAGTTAGGATGCTTTCAGAACCTGTCAAATGTAAGAGCTGAGAGGTAGTTCAAATGGGAGAGCACATTCCTTGTAGATGTGAGAGACTGGGTGCCAGCCTGCTGCACCACTGGGTATAGTCTAGGTTGGCCTCTGACAGAACCCAGGCCTTAGCAACAAACTGTCAGGCCCACTACTGGGTCAAGCACTGATGCTGGAGAGACGCTCTTATTTTTAAAAAGCAATGGATATGAATAAGTTTAACAATAAAACAAATAGAGTGGTTTGTACATTAGAGAAAAAATTGAATAATCATGAAAGATAAACAATTTATGTTCGTGGACTACATACCAAAAGTAAGGCAAGTTTCTCTGGAATTTGCTATTAATCTCTAGTAATCTCAAGGAAAATAGCTAACAAAGAAATTGGTTATCATAAGTGAAATCTAAACATGCCTTATCAAAAGCATAACCAATGACTAGAGAGAGAGAGAGATAAATAGAGAGAGATATATATAGAGAGAAATAAGGTGAAATCAAAGTGCTGGATAAATAAGATGATGACATATAAGATTTGGTGACTTTGAATTTTGTGAAAAATGTTGGTAACATTAAATCAAATACTAACTTGAGGTGCCTCTTAATATTAAGCTCCTACTAAAAAGACAGAAAAATTGTTGGGTTCCCAAATCAGCACAAAAAAGTTAATGGGAAAGTTCTCTAAATTCTCTGACTCTTCTCAAGGGCAACCTTGACTTTTCTTTACCTCCGCTACTGGGGCCCATCACCTACAGAGATCCCAATTAACGCTGCCCCACCAGTAAAACAGCTATCCCTGGTTCCATTTGCTGTGGTGGAGAATGGAGGGCAGGAACATGTTTAAATAGAGTCCGTGGTGAGAGTAAATTCTTCCGTGGGCTCTGCCTGTACCATCAAATCACATCTACACTTCTATACCATGTAGGAGATGGATGCAGCTAATCTGAGTTCTCACAACTATAATGATGGTCTTAGTTTTACAAGCAAATAGAAGTCTTTGATTTCCCAATGGTGCCCACATAGCAAAGTTCAGGACACTCCTGAGAGTTAACTTGCAAGTTAAAACAAAAGAGAATAGGATCCTCCCACCATATCCACACCTACACACGGGCCTGTGCATGCTTGCATGCACACACACACGTGGATTCACAAAGCAAACACCCTACAGAATGCCAAAGGTGTAATCTCTGTGGCACCCTGTGGGCAGAAATGGGTATGTGAGTAAAACCAGCCCAGGAAGTGTCTCCAAACACTTATTCATCCTCCCACTGCCTTCCAAAAGCATTGTGTTGAGTTTACAGCTTTGAAAATGTAATGAACACTTTTACTCGTGGGAGAGCAGGTCCTGAGAATTTGCACAGGCTATGCTAGAAACAGACACAAATCTCACTGAGCACTGGTCTACCAAAGGCACAGCCCAGTCCTATCACCGTTATCTGGTTTCCTAGGAACCTGGAGATCACCAGGGCCTAAGGTGAACCTTTCATTCAATCCCATAGTCATCATTGGTCCATCAGATTGGAAAAATTTCACCCTGCAGGGTAGAATCTCAAGCACTGTCATGCCAAAAGCCATGCCCCGCCCAATCCATTAGTCACTACAACCTATAAATGGTTGGTTGTCCTGGCAACTTCAGTCCCTCTCCCAAATTGAGAATGGCAAGAGGAGTGTCTGAATGTCCTTGCTGAGGTGGCTGCTCTCACAGGGTGGATGGACAGATGGCCTGAAGCTCCTTGTCCTTGGACATCTATTCCTGAAGTCGGCCGAGGCACCTGAAGTACCATGTGAAAGAGAACAAGTGGTCTACCGGAGAGGGAGAAACATTTAAAAAAAATTAAAAATCCACACTGGACAACTCTATGGCATCATCTTGAGGGAAGAAGACACAGAACTGAGAAGTTTTGAGGAAGTGACAGAATTCCGAACAAGAGGTGCTAATAAGGCAGTCATGCAGACTCTAAGCGTTGGGCACTGAGCAACAGGAACACTGAACAACAGGAAAAGGACGCCCGTGAGCCCACCGGGCGGTGAGGAGAGGCAGGCACCACGCACAGTGAACCTCTCCCTCTCCGTCCCCCTGAGCTGAGGAAACAGGTCTAGGCGCTGCTGAAACAGACCTTATCCTAGAACAGCCGCTTCAGGTGAAGCAGTTGGAAGGTTATTTTTTTATGCTAGAAGGTATTTTTTTATTCACTTGGTTTGGAGTTAACTGCAACATCCATAGGGCAATTTTTTGAGGAGGATTGTTTGGACCATACCTGATTATGCTGGGGGTCTACCGCTGCCTCCATTCTGTGTCCAGGCTTGCTCCCGTTGGTGCTCAGGGGACTACACAGTGCCAGGGTCAAACTTTGACCATCATTATGGCATGCACAGGATCAGCTCACAGAGCTCTCTGACCCCACATGGCTATTTTTTTTAAAGTCAAATAACCATGAGATACAGTTGCAAAGTTTTTGTGATCTGGTTTCAGCCATACAGTGTTCCAACACCCTGGTTCCATTTGCACACGTCCCCACACCAACATCCCCCATATCCCTCCTGCCACTCCCTGCCCAGCCTGTCTCTATAGCAGGCACTTTTCTTCTCTCTCTCTCTCTCTCTCTCTCTCTCTCTCTCTCTCTCTCTCTCTCTCTCTCTCTCTCTCTCTCTCTCTCTCCTGTCCTTTTTGAGCATTATGGTTTGCAATACAGATACTGAAAGGTCATCATGTTTGGTCCTTTACCCATTTTGAGCACACATCTCCCATCCAGAGAAATCCCCTCCAACCAACGCTGTTATAATGGTCCCTTCTCTATCCCAGTCGTTGAGACAGGCTTCCAACCATGGGCCCTTCATCCTGGCCCTTGTTTCTACTGTCCTTGGGTATTAGTTTTATACTACATATTTTTATATGTATATCCCATCAAATGAGTGCAGTCATTCTATGTCTGTCCCTCTCCTTCTGACTTATTTCACTCAGCACGATAATTTCCATGTCCATCTATTTATAAGTGAATTTCATGACTTCACTTTTCCTAGGGCTGGAGCAATAGCACAGCAGAAGGGCGTTTGCCTTGCACGCAGCCAACCCGGGTTCGATTCCTCCACCCCTCTCGGAGAGCCTGGCAAGCTACTGAGAGTATCGCGCCCGCACAGCAGAGCCTGGCAAGCTACCCGTGGCGTATTCGATATGCCAAAAACAGTAACAACAAGTCTCACAATGGAGACGTTGCTGGTGCCCTCTCAAGCAAATCGATGAGCAACGGGGTGACAGTGACAGTGACAGTGACACTTTTCCTAATATCTGTATAGTATTCCACTGTGTAGATGTACCATAGTTTCTTTAACCAGTCGTCTGTTCTCAGGTACTCAGGTTGTTTCCAGATTCCGGCTAATGTAAACAGTGCTGCAATGAACATACAAGTGCAGGTGTCATTTCTGCTGTGTGCTTTTGCACCTTAGAGGTATATTCCTAGAAGTGGTATTACTGGGTCATAAGCAAGTTCAATTTCTAATTTTTGGAGGAAATGCCCATATTGTTTTCCAAGTTATTTTAAAGAGGAAAAACTGCAAGGCTTCAACTTCAAATGGCATGCCTCCAGGGGCCCTCCTGTTGGTGATCTTGACTCAGAATGTATCCGCTCCATCTTCTCACCTGTGTCCCATGCCCAGGAAGCTGCTTGCTCATCAAAGCCTTGTGATGTTGTGTATCACGGACACAGGACAGAGTCAGGGAGATGACTCGGCGGGCTGAGTGCAGGCTCTGCATGCCAAGCCCAGCATTGTAGGGCATGCCAAGCACTGAGCCAGGGGCAACCCCCCTGACCACCCCCCAGCAACAAGAGCTGAAGCTTAGTGAGGTCCGTATGCAGGGTGTGTCACACAGCCTATTTCTCTCCAGCCACGCAAGATCTTCGCCCACTACCTCTGCGGCTGAGGAACCGTTCCATGCTTCCTCTGTGGGCTGTGTCCAAGATGTGCTCGATACTATTTGAAGTAGCCGAGTTTCCAATTACAGGTCTCCCTTGTTTGGGAAGTTTAATATTCAGTTAGTCTCTATGTCATGAACAGGCTGCGTGGTCGGGAGTGTGGAAATATACTAGTGAAGGGGGGAGTAGAAGACCAGTATTTAAGTCCCCCATCTGTCTCCGCCAGCTACGTGACTGTGGGTGGATCATTTTCTCTTGCTCAGTTTTGTTGTTCTCATCTGTGAGAGGAGATTCTTACTCAGTCCCTCTGCGCAGAGTTGCTGAGAGGGCCAGGCAAGAACAGAGAAGCACTTTGTGACCTGTAGAACTCAGGGAAATAGCAAGACTCCCGAGAGTGGTAGCATATTGTGAACCTTGTTTTTCCTGCTTCCCCTCATTCTTTATCAAACTTATAATAAGTTGCCGGCTCCATCGTCTACTTTGGCTCATTTACCTCTTCTTAGGAGGCTGCTAGAAAGAGCACATGAGGAGGGTCAGACTCTCAGATATGTCCCTCCTCAGGAAGGTTAGCATTCTCCAATCATCAGCCTGCAGACTGGTTGTCCGTGTAGCAAGTTTGCTCTACTACCTTGGTTATAACTGCTGGTCAGTGGACCAATATGCAGGACTGGTGCCAGCTGAAGGTATAGAAAAAAACACTGAAGAATGCTGAGCTGGGTAAACTCGATGTAACCACTCTGAGAAAAAAAAGGGAATCATGGTAGTTAACTAGTAGATTTGAAACATTACAGGCAGCATTTAATACATAATACTTATTATCATGATGTTCTTTCTCCTGGCTTCTGTTCACAAGTATCTCACAAGGATTTTAAAAGCTGGATCCTTCTGGTGAAAGTTCTCTCTCTGGGGGAAACTTCGGAATCTCCTGTTGGAGATACTGGACACCTCTTGCTGGTGTTGTGTTAATAGGTTTTTTCATCAGCATAGGGTTATCTACAGGATCAATTTATTCTTGTAGGAGCTTTTAAAGTTGTGTCTTCTGAGGGATTTAATAGTGAAAATACTCTTGTAAACCATCTACCCGAATTATAAGGGACATTAAAATCATCACAGCCTCTCCTCATTTTGTAACATTCTCATTTTGTAACAAACATGTTGTAATAAATAGAACCACAGACTAGCCTAGCTATTCCTGCTTTTCTTTCCCTCAAATTTGTTTTGTGAAATAGCAAGCGGTCACATAATTAGTAATTTTGCATTTGTAAGAAGACAACAGTTTTATTATGAAAATTGTTTGCTGCAAATCATAATAATTGAAACCCCCATCTGTGACATTCTGTAGGCTTTTTCTTTTTTTTTTTTTGTGCATGAGCTGTGACTCTCTAAGCAAATTTTTATGCTTTTTTAGCACAGATGGAAAGATAAAAGGGTAGAAGCAAGCAGAAGTGTAGCATGAACTATCTGATCTGTTACATATGTTATGCAATTTGAATAACTGACTTAATTATCTAGTTTAAAGATACTCATTTTCACACTCTTCATGGGAAACTTGATTTTATATGTTCTATCTATCTATCTATCTATCTATCTATCTATCTATCTATCTATCTATATCCCAAGTTGTATTCTAAATTACCTTTAGAATTAGCATTGTCTCAAAGTCAAATCTTACAAAATGTTCTTTTTTGCACCCTCAGATAACATGTTAAGTCTATACTATGAAATTCAAAAATCTACACTCTAGCCCTTTCTGAGGGCCTTGAATTTAGTCCTCATAGCCAGCCTGTTGCTGCTACTGCCCAGCTCCTATGAAGCCCAGTTCACTTTCTGAGGGCCCACAAGTGTATTCATCCATTAGTCTGGCCTGATATGCCTCCCCATAGCTCTTCCCTTCACTGGTAGTCAAAATGTCATTATCCTTCGAGGTGAGTCTCTTTAATTCAATTATTTGTTTTTAAAAACACTTCTAGAGCATCTAGACTTTTGTAGCATTCACAATGTCTATGAACATAGCAATGCATTTCAGTTAACTGATTTTTAATCAGGTCTATTGAAATATAATATACACAGAGTAAAACTAATTTTTCTTTTTGTAAAGGTGTAGAGTTTTATGAGTTTTTTTTAAAAAAAGTTTCATTGAGGTACAAGAATTATATGAATATTGGTGGTGGGAAATATACACTGGTGAAGGGATGGATATTGAAATATTATATAACTGAAACCCATTCATGAACAACCTCTGTAATTGGTGAGAAACATGAACTGTGTATCTCAATAGAATTCAATAGTTTTTTTTTTTTTTTTGCTTTTTGGGTTACACCCAGCGATGCTCAGGGGTTACTCCTGGCTCTGCACTCAGGAATTACTCCCAGTGGTGCTTGGGGGACCATATGGGATGCTGGGGATTGAACCCGGGTCGGCTGCGTGCAAGGCAACACACCCTACCCTCTATACTATTGCTTCGGCCCCTCAATAAAATTTTTTTTAAGAATTATATGAATATATGTATCTATTTACTTATACTACACATTGATCAAACCATTGCCATAATTTAAATAGTAAACATATCTTGAGTGTTGAATGAGTTTACCCTCATGTACAATCACTGTCATCCCTTTGTTCATCGATTTGCTTGAGCGGGCACCAGTAATGTCTCCATTGTGAGACTTGTTACTGTTTTTGGCATATCGAATCCGCCAGGGGTAGCCTGCCGGGCTCTCCGAGAGGGGCGCAGGAATCAAACCCCTGTCGGCCACGTGAAAGGTGAACACCCTACCTGCTGCACTATTGCTCAAGTCCATAAGAAAAGACTGTTTTATTCGTTGTTGTTTTTCTGAAAATATACACATAAACTCTATTTTCCTGATGTGCCCTCATCCTGGAAGGACCCCTCCCTCAACGCCACCCCCCCCCACTACCCAATCTTGTTCCTCTCCCCAGCAACCACTGATACTCTGCCAATCTAGTTTGCATTTTCTACAATTTTACATGCCTGGAACAAAATGCAACGTGCTTCTTTTGACTTGACAAAATGAATCTGCTCTTAGCTCGTGATGTGCAGCTGTTGCTAATGCATCCCTCCTTGTGCTGGGCAAAGTCCAAGGGTGCCGTTGAAACATTTTTTAACAAAAAAAATTAATTTTTGTACTTAAGCTAAATTGCCTTTTAAATTCCTTCAGGCTTGGCTCAGGAGGCGGTTGTGGAGATGCTCTGGCTAGAAGTAGCTGTAGTTACGTTATGCCCGAGGAGAGCCCCAGGGACTGGTGCGCCTTCCGGATATGGCCTCGAAAGGGGGATTCTTCCTTTAGAAACAATGTGACATTCACGGAACAAGGCCCTTCCCCATTATCGGTGGGAGAAGTTTGGTGGCAGGGGACAGGTAACCCCGAACTGTGTGTGAGCTGAGGAGGGGGCCTGAAACCCACGGACCTGGTGGAACCTGGCAGGGGTGGACAGGCGGAGGTGGGGCACGGGGCTGGCGACCCGACTGGCCACCTGCGCCTCTGTCCCAGCGGCAGGCGGAGCCCCGGACTTCGCACAGGCTCCTCAACCGAGACTTGGTTCCTGTTGAGTCGGGTTGTCATTTGAGTTTGGGTGTGAGGTTTCTCTCCTTGCTAAGTCATTAAGAATTAAAAAAAGGAAAACTGTGAAAAAACAAACAACTGTACTGGCCATACACCGGATGAACTTTTTTTTTTTTTTTGCTTTTTGCTTCACACCCGGTGATGCTCAGGAGTTACTCCTGGCTCTGCACTCAGGAATTACCCCTGGTGGTGTTGAGGGAACCATATGGGATGCTGGGAATCGAACCTGGGTTGGCCGCGTGCAAGGCAAACACCCTACCCGCGGTGCTATTGCTCCAGCCCCCCATGAACGTTTGGATTGCCGCTGCGCTGATACTACGGCCTGAAGATGCAATACCGCTCAGGCCTTACATTTTTGGGGAACATCAGAGTCACGGGTGGTTTCGGGGCCTCCAGGGTCCTCCTCGGCTGTGCTGGGAGCCATGCGGTGTCATAGATCAAACTGTCACTCACGCACAAACTTCATGACCCCATCAGCTGTTCAGAGCGCAAGAGCTGCTGTCCCTCCGCCAGCTCTGGTGCTTGTGGCCGCCCGCCCACCGCCATCCTGACTGGCCAAAACATCCGTTTGTTTTAAAATTAAGATTTAATTGACATGAAGCCAGGAGAAAGCCCTGAGCACAGGGCTTTAAATCTAAATTTTAAAATTTTGCTGAAATTTCTAAACAAAATTTAATTGACATGTAATATTCTATGAGTGTCAGGTGTATGAAAGGGTAATCGATATATGGGGATAATACAAAACGATCAGCAGGCTGGAGAGACAGCACGGTGGGGAGGGCGCTTGCCTTGCACACCGCTGACTTGGATTCAGTCTCCGGCATCCCATATGGTCCCCTGAGCACCACCAGGAGGAATTCCTGAGTTCAGAACCAGGAGTCACTTCTGAGCATCACTGGCTGTGGCTCCCAAACAGACAAACAACAAACATACAAAATGATCAACAAGGCTAGTTAATATCTGTTACCACATGGAGTTATAATTTCTATGTGTGTGATGGGGACTTCCAAGATCTACCATTCCAGAAACTTTCAAATATACTATTCATCAGGGGCTGAGAATATCTGGCCCACAGGCCATGTAAGGTCCATGAAATCAAGCGATCAGGCCCTGGTACAAGATGGGAACTGACACATGCTTCTCCTCAGTGGCCAGTGCCCATATGTTGCATAACCCAAAAATGAGGTTCTAAACATCTAACTGACCATAGGCATAAAAAATTTTCCTGCCCCTGGCATTATAAACTGTAGTTGTTATGGTGTACATTACATCTCCAAACCTGTTTATTTTATAGCTGTAAGTTTATACCTTTAATCTTTTCACTTACCCCAAAACCTCTGCTTCTGGCTACCACCAATCTGGTCTCTATATATTTAGATTTTGGATTTTGTTTTAAATTCCACATATAAATGGGATTACAGTCATACTGGGTATTTATAAATGGGTACCAATCATTTATCATGATGCCCCCAATATCCTTCAGATTGCTATAAGTGATAAGATTTCCCACATCTTATGGCTTAATAATACTCTGTTGTGTCTCTACATTGATATTACCTTTTCTTCAGTCATTCATTTAACCATGAACACTCTGGTTGCTTCCTTGTCTTAGCTACTGGAACTCGGAGATGCCTATATCTTTTACAGTTAGAATTTTCATTTCCTTTGGAAAAATACTCTGGTGAGGAATTGCTGGATTATGTGAGCATGTTAATTTTTGTTTTTTGAGGCATCTCCATAGTAGTTTTCATAGTGGCTACACTAATCTACATCCCACCAACAGTATTAGGGTTTCCTTAACTTCACATTCTTGTCAATAATTCTTATTTCTTCCATTTTAAAATAACTGCTCTGACATATATGAGGTAATGTCTCATTGTGCTTCTGATTTGAATTGCTGTGAAGCTTAATAATGCTGAGCATCTTCCATGTACCTACTAATCATCTGTTTGTTTTTGGAAAATATTTGTTTAGAGTATGCTTATTTTTCAATCATATTGTATGTTTACTATAGAGCTGTATGAGATACATTTTAAATATTAACTCCTCTTCAGATCTATGAGTTGTGATTATTTTTTGATGCAATTATAAATAGATTAATTTTTCCAATAATTTATTGCTAGTCTATATAATCATGTATTTTTTGTATACTGATTTTGCATTCTGCGACTTTACTGAATTTATTAATCCTAACAGTTTTTTAAGTCTTTAAGATTTTAATATAAATTATCGTCATCTGAAAATTAATTTTACTTCTTCCCTTTTTATTTAGATGTCTATTATTCCTTTCTCTTGATTAATTGCTCTAGGTAGAATTTTTCATACTATATTGATAAAAGTGATAAGATCTTAGGGGAAACAACTTTAGCTCTTTACCATTGAGTATAAGATGTGGATTTGTTATATGTAAGCTTTATTAAGTTGAAGTACAATCCCTCTTGTTGGTAATTTTTATTATGAATGAATGATGAGTTTTCCAAAATAATTTTCACATCTATTTACATAATAGTATGATTTTTAATTCTCATTTTGTTAATGGGGTGTATCACATTGAATTGCAGGTGTTGAATCATCCTTTTCTCCTTGAAATAAATCCCACATGATCTGGGTATGTGGAGCTTTTGTTGACTTTCGTTTGTTAATAATTTTGGTTTTTTTTATTATTTATTTATTTATTTATTTATTTTTTATTTTTTTTTTTGTGTTTATGTATGCCCATCAGGGATTTTGGCCTACTTTTTTTTTTCACCAAATACTCTTATAATTCTACTGTACTTCAATTATTAGCTTATTTGGTACAACTATTTCTCTTAGGTATATCTAACATATCTCATCTAGTGATATGCAACCAACTTGTATATAAGTAGTTTGGAATTGTTGATTTTTTTTTTTTTTTTGCTTTTTCGGTCACACCCGGCGATGCACAGGGATTATTTCTGACTCAGCACTCAGGAATTACTCCTGGTGGTGCTCAGGGGACCATGTGGGATGCTGGGAATCGAACCCGGGTCAGCCGCATGCAAGGCAAACGCCCTACACACTGTGCTATCACTCCAGCCCCGAAGTAGTTTGGAATTGTAAGCTTCCTTTCTACTCTCCTCTCCAAGCTTCTGTGCTGACATTTCATTTGTGTATGTTATAAACTTCACACTATATTGATGATATTTTTGGTTAAACAGTAAAATATCTGAAAAATCATGTCCATCTCATCATCATCATCATTCCGTTGATCATCAAATTTCAGTAGCGTCTCCATTCGTCCTAGCCCTGAGATTTTAGAAGTCTCTCTTTACTCATACTTTCCAATGGTGCCACATTGGAGGCTCTTTTAGGGTCAGGGGAATGAGACCCATCATTGTTACTGGTTTTGGCATATGAATATGACACAGGGAGTTTGTGAGACTCGAGCAATTCAGAGACAAAGTTCTTATTTTCAATAGGAAATGCAGGAAGATAAACAGATCTGAAGGAGCTATCTATGAGTGTTTCTACTTTGAATCCAATGTAGCTCTGAGATTTAGGCAAAAAGTAGGAAGAAAGGTTCTAGAGTAGGAGAACATAGAAACTAAAACAGATTGGAAACCATGGGCACATACACGGTAGTTGAATTTATTTGGAGAGAAGATGTGCACAAAGAAGACTGAGTGAGCACTGAAAACGGTAAAGAATGGAACCCTGAGTTATAATGAGGTTTAAGACAGGCTAAAGAAAAGGAACAAAACGACGGGGTGACTGAGAATAGTTCATGAGACTGAGAAATGCTCTAAGAAGAAGAGAGATCACACTGGAGAACTCAAAGGAGGAAAGAGTTTCAATAGTGTATGCAAATGCTACAGCACAGTGGGTAACACAGCGGGCAGGGCGTTTGCCTTGCACGTGGCAGACCCAGGTTCGATTCCTCCCCTCTCGGAGAACCCGGCAAGCTACTGAGAGTATCCCGCCCACATGACGGAGCCTGGCAAGCTACCCGTGGTGTATTCAATATGCCAAAAACAGTACCAACAAGTCTCACAATGGAGACGTTACCGGTGGCCGCTCGAGCAAATCGATGAACAACGAGATGACAGTGATACAGTGACACAGTGATGCAAATGCTACAGACGATCAAAGAAATAAAGAACAAAAAGTCATCCACCGGGGCTGGAGTGATAGCACAGCAGGTAGGGCATTTGCCTTGCACGCGGCCGACTAGGGTTCGAATCCCAGCATCCCATATGGTCCCCTGAGCACTGCCAGGAGTAATTCCTGAGTGTAGAACCAGGAGTAACCCCTGTGCATCGCCGGGTGTGACCCAAAAAGCAAAAAAAAAAAAATCATCTACGGAGACATCCCATATTCATGCATTGTTGTTAAGATGATGCTATTTCCCATTCTGTGGGTACAACAAAATTTGCTACAGGCTTCCTTTAGGGATAATTAGAAATGTTGTAAAATTACTAACAGTGGGGCTGGAGCAATAGCACAGCAGGTAGGGCATTTGCCTTGCACGCGGCCAACCTGGGTTCGATTCCCAGCACCCCGTATGGTCCCCCAAGACTGCCAGGACTAATTCCTGAGTGCACGAGCCAGGAATAACCCCTGTGCATCAACGGTGTGACCCAGAAAGCAAAATAAAAAAAATTACCAACAGTTATGTTCAGCTGTGAAGATACTAAAAGCTACCGAAGGGGATCCAGGGCAATCAAAGCCATGGCATTCCTGCACTCGGATTCATTTGATCCCCAGCATGGCCTGGAGTCCAAGCATCAATGGGTGCAGCCCTCAAGGCCCAAGCACTGCTGTGCCTGAATAGTATCACAACGAACCCTGGTGCTGAATGACCACAGAACGTCAGTGTGTGTGACCACAGGCCCCTGACAACTGCTTGAGAGGCCACAAAATCCATAAAAGCAAGCGGGGGAAACAGTTCCGTGGGCAGGGATGCATGCATTGTCTGCATGTGTTGGGACCCAAGTGCAAACTGTAGTCCACATGGCCCCCTGAACACTGCTCCAAGGCCCTTGAGCACCCCCGAGTGGCCCCTCTGGTTCCTCCGCCCACAGGGCTCAGGAAGCTCTCTATATTTGTGCCTTCACTCTGGACCATCCCGTCCAGTTGGCCAAGTTCACCAACAGTGGCCCCCAGGTCACTCGGACACTGCTTGAGAGGACACCCTTTGAGAACACAAAACTTAAGATTGAAAAGAATTTCATCCTTTAAAATAATTATGAACTGGAGTGATAGCACAGCAGGTAGGGCGTTCGCCTTGCACGCAGCTGACCCAGGTTCGATTCCTCCGCCTCTCTCAGAGAGCCCAGCAAGCTACCGAGAGTATCTCGCCTGCACGGCAGAGCCTGGCAAGCTACCCATGACGTATCCGATATGCCAAAAACAGTAACAACAAGTCTCACAATGAGAGACGTTACTGGTGCCTGCTCGAACAAATCGATGAGTAATGGGATGACAGTGACAGTGACAGAATAATTATATGGCTTATGAATAATTTCTTGAAACTTATTGATGATGACCCTCTGGATTTGCTAACTAGTGACCTTCCTGCCAGTGGTCTCGGTGAGGGCTGTTGGAGGAATGAAAGGAGGATGAGGAAGTCAGCTATAGCACCTGCACTCTCGAGACACTGAAAAAGGAAGTAACAGGACGAAAGCTAAAGGGGACTCGGTTCTCCTCTGTGGGTTTTTGACAGATACCAGGCAGGGGGAAAGGAATGGAAGCGCTGGGATCAAAAATGTGGGGCTGAAGGAGAGAGTAAGAGGGAATGTGCCTGCCACAGAGTGAGGGGAGGTGGCAGGGGGGGATACTGGGATACTGGGAACATTGGTGGTGGAGAATGGGCACTGGTGGAGGGATGGGTACTTGATCATTGTATGACTGAAATGCAATCACAAAAGTTTGTAAGTTTGTAAAAAAAAAAAAAAGAAGAAGAAATGTGGGGCTGGGAAATTATAGAAATGGGAGTTTCAACCACTAAGAAAATCTGTTTCTTCTTTGATTTAAAATAAAGGTGGAGGGGGGATTTTTTTTTAAATTTTATTGAATCACCATGAGGTAGTTACAAGCTTTCATGTTTGGGTTACAATCATACAATGATCAAATACCCATCCCTTTACCGGTGCACATTCCCCACCACCAATATCTCCCTTTCTCACCCTCCCCATGCCTCCATGGCAGACAATATTCCCCATACTCTCTCTCTACTTTGGGGCAGTATGGCTTGCAACACAGACACTGAGAAGTCATCATGTTTGGTCCATTATCTACTTTCGGCACACATCTCCCATCCCAACTGGTTCCTCCAGCCATCCTTTTCTTAGTGATCCCTTCTCTATTCCATCTGCCTTCTGGAGGGGGATCTTTCTGTGTAAAAAAAATCATGTCTGGCCTTTTGTGTCTTAAGATGATACAGTTATCTTTCCTCAATATAGCTGCTTTCCCCAAGAATTCCGTCATCCACAGTTCACTAACTCTTTACTTGTCAGGATTCAGGTTAAGGGACTGGATGACATTGCAAGAAATATTATAGTCCCTGAAGATAACAATTTATTTATTTTTAAACACAAATTAAACAGTTAATCTCAAGAATTTGGACTTAATATAAAGAAATCAAAAAAACACCTCTTTAACATGACAAGATTGTAATTAGCCAAAATAAAACTAGTGTCTTTTATATGGAAGGTGTAAAACTGTGGTTATTTTCAAGTAGATGATGTCCCCTCCACACTCACCATTGCCACCCTACCACTGACGATCATTTTGAAATTCTGGGAGTTCTTTGAAAGTACTCTTATCCACGGAGTATTCCAGTTGACCTATTCTTTTGAACTTAAAACTATACAGTAATCATCTTTTACCTAAATTTGATTTCTGGGCTTATTATGAGTTCTACTGCATTATTTTAAAAATCTTTGTTGTTTTCTGAGTATTTATATTCAGTCCTTTGAAAACTCCTGATAGAAAATGCTCAGGTTAATAAGAAATTTTGATCAAACAATCTGCAGGAAGAGTGAACACCTATTAAGGCAAGGTAGAAAACATAGTCAACCTTCCTTCTTTAGAAATATTGGTACAGAAGCCAGAAGTTATGTAACCCAGAAATAATTTTGTTACAAGGATATATGTAGCTCCTGATACACAGTGTTATGTCATCAATCTGCCCTTAGCTATCCTGACTCATTCTTTGCATTGGTGTTCACAATGAATTAACATAAATTCAAGACATAAATCTTTCCATATCATCTTCAACATGACTCATTCGTGTGGTTCTTTTTTTTGCTGCGTTAATATTCCCTCATTACTTAATTTTACTCGTGCATGTAACATTCTTTTTAAATGATGATAGCATTATAAGTAAAACATTAAGAGTCTTTTTTTTTTTTTTTTTTTTTGGCCAGGGGTTCGGGGATGGATTAGGCGTTGCACACCCAGGCTCTGCTGAGGGCTTACTCCCAGCTCTGACTTTGTGCTCAGGGATCATTCCTGGCAGCACTCAGGGGAACCCATATACTTCTCCAGGGATTGAACTAGGGTCGACCACAAGCAAGCGCCTTATCCCTGTACTATCTCTCCAGCCTTAAGAGGTAGCTTAATACAGAGGTTAAGAGCATATCCACCTATGAAATGGCTCCTCTGTTCCTGAAAGACTATGATCCTGGAGGGCTACTAATCACGTTTGGCACCCAGCGGCTTCTTACAGAAATGCATCTAGACTGTGAACTGAGCTACAACCCCAGGCCGCCCGGGGAGAGGAAAGGGTTTTCTCTCTCGGCCTTATCTTTTGGTGACTTCTGGCAGAAATCTCTCTGGACTAAATTACTAAAATGTCAGAAATCCAAAACCACACGGCCGGTATCGCAGCCGCGCAAGCTCATATATTCTTCACTCTCAGCAATGGAAAACAAATTACCAAATAATGCCTTTTCAGCAGGTTTGATTGTTGGGGGAAAATTCTAAATAATAATAGTGAGTAGTTCTCTGTTGAAATATTGAATGTACTCAAAGTATAGAGAGTAAAGTGAAGATCATTAGCTACTCAGGTGGGGGGGTGGGAGGGGCATATATTGAGGTTCTTGGTGGTGGAACATGTGCACTGGTGAAGGGATGGGGGTTTGATCATTATATGACTGAGACTTAAACCTGAAAGCTTTGTAACTTTCTTCACAGTGATTCAATAAAATAAAAATTAAAACTCAAAAAAAAAAAGAGCATATCAACCTGCATTTGGATGCCCAATCTTCTACTAACTCTATACATCCTTGACTTTTCTTTCTTCATTTTCCTCATTAATAAAATAGAAATAACAGGACATCCAAGGGCCTAAGTAGTATTTAGTGAATTCATTCACATCAGTGCTTAGAATAGTGCTAGGTTCATAAAATATCCTCATTAAGTGCTAGACACTGGCTCTTAGCTGAAATCAACTTACAAAAACAGAGATTTCCCTGTTGGATATTAACCCTAAATGTTTTAGACTTCACCAGTGCTCTTGCAAGTATCCCAAATCCTCTGAGACAGGACCCGTATCGGAAAAGACAAGCTGAACTGACCTGAGGACTTAGTCTGGGCTTTACAGTAAAAACCTTGCTTGTTCTCAGAGAACTAAGAGCCCAGAAGAACTAAGTTTGGGATCTTTATCTCTTACAGCATTTATCCAAACAACTGCAAGTATTGGTAAGAAGTTGACTTAACTGCTTGACTGATTGTTTGAAGAACTGTTTGACTTAACTGTTTGGTATATACGACTAGAATGAAAGAGAAAAAGCAATATAGATATCCCTGGGAGACAGAGCATCTCCTTGCGTTCATCTTCCCCAGAGAACTGCCTCTGCCGTATTGTCTTACCTCTGTAAGTGATCAAGCACAGGGACATGCAGTCCTCTACCTCTGACCCCTTCAGCTATCTATAAGGATGCTGGTAGCTCTGCACTAAATGGGCCATTTTCACCATCAGTCTGTGGTCCTGCGCCTCTCTGTCTCTCTGCTGGTGAGGCCCGGGGAGGGCGGGGAGCTTGTGGCTGCAAGGCTCGAGGCACCCCCACACCTGGTGAACTCACATCCCATTACGTAATTTGACTCTGGAGGGTGGGCCCTGCCCAAGACCTGGCAGCTGCCCAGTGTGGCTCTGCTGAGGCTCTGGTAGCCGCATCGACACCGACAAACAGTGTAGTAAATCCTCACACAAAGACTTAACCTCACGGTGAAGAAACCTCATAGAATGATTTTCACATATTTTCTTTTTCTTAAGTATTTTTGATAACCCTTTAGCCATTTGGTTATAACAAGCAATATAAAACATATTATTGTGTGCCTGCTGTAAAGGGGCGGGCTTGGGGTGCAGTAGGGGAAATGGGGACAATGGGGAAGGGAAGGTCCCTCGGGTGGCGGGGTCAGTGTTGGAACACCAAAAGCTCGTAATAACTGTATTGTGAACAACTTTTTAAACCATGGTGTTTAGATAAAGTATAAAAAATGAAAAAGAAAGAATTAAAAAAATGACTCTAATGATAGAGTACAGTACTGGGGAATGTAACAGTGCTTAAGGAAATTCTCGTGAGTTAAACTAGCACTCGTGTGTCCTGGAAAACCGGAGAGGTAAAGTCCTCAAGTGCCGGAACAAGCCGTAACTCTACTGTCAACCTGCAAAGAGTCTCAGAACCCTACTTGCCTCATCTGTTCACCTTTGGAAAATACGTATTTTTGCTTCCACCACCCTCTAACAATATGTAGGTGTCTGACTTCATATGTTTTTTGTTATGTCAGCTAAGTAGTACTACTTCTACCAAGCTGAACTGAAATAAAGACTGTACTTTAGTGTTTAGGAAGTTAAAAACATGGACGGTACCATGGACAGATTACCAAGCAGAAAGCATAACCTTGAGCGGCCACTTCCGTGGACACATCTATATGAACACCGATGAGGACACCACACAATTGGGAAGAATCAAGTCTGTGAGCTTTTCTAAGATTTCAGGGTGTACAGTTATCAGGAAATAGCAAAACTGGTGGGAACGATGACTTGATTTCTAAGATTACTGAACTTCTGAAAAACTTGTTTTAGCAGAGATTACTGAAATAAAAATTCACAAAAATAACAGAATGACAGCGTTTTACACACTGATTTATTTTAGAAGACATTCTATAAAAATTTATGGAGCATCTGATGGAAAGCATTTTAAAATATAATTTGTAGGCTCTAAATAAAGTTTCTACTTAGGGTTTATATACACACTTTTAGACATAAAGGTTAATTTTGATGGCCTCTTAAGCTACATGAGCACTAGTGGCCAGCCTGTGGACATTAAAATACACATTTTATATAAAGTTGAGGATAATTTATGAAAATGTTTTATAAACATCATAAACAGATATTTTACCATACGATAGATGTATACAAATCCTTTTCCTTATCGGCGATGCTCAAGGGTCACTCCTGGCTCTGCACTCAGGAATTATTCCTGGTGGTGCTTAGGGGACAATATGTGATGTTGGCAATTGAAGCTGGGTCAGCAGCATGCAGGAAAATGCCCTATTTGCTGTACCTATCGCTCCAGTCCCAAATCCCATCTTTCATTTTCTATTATGCCTCTTACACATGAGTATGCACACATAACTTTGCCCCCTGCATAATGCTACTATAAAAATACATGTGGTCTAAAAAACAATCAGAGCATAGCAAAATGCTGCTTTAACTGCTTAATTAAAAGTTGTGTATCTACATGATCTGGAAATGCAGCTTCGGACTTTTGAGCAGCAACATAGCTTCTCTGTAGATCTCCAATCTGTAAGCAAGACCAGAGAGCATAGAATGAGATAAAACGAGCAAGGCAGTTTGGGAAAAAAAAAAAAAGGCATCGGCATACTATAGAAACTCAGAGGGTTCTTAAGGACACATCACTTGGTTATCATTATTACTTTACTTTTATAAGTCTTTCATGTAGATCATATTTCAATCTTTTAAAATGCGCGAGAAAAATCAAATCACCAATTACATAAATAATTTCTGCTCCATTACTGCTGTCTAGTACAAATTCAAAACCCAGAGTTTTCATATTCAGTCATGATAGAATTATAAAAATAAAATGACATGTGTGTGCTGAAGCAGTCAGCTCTCGGGAGCTTTGGAAAATTATTTGTAATGAACTACAAAGAGACATATTTTGATTGGAATATTATCTATTAGACAGAATATTTAAGATCCGATAACCTGCTCTGGGGGAGTCTAAATAGCGCAATCACAGTGATGCTGGGGAGAGATCTGGCCTTGACACTTTGCAACGGGTGTCTCTGTCTGGGGGTGAATCAGCAGTCTGCAGCTCATGTGGATCAGTGGCTAGCAAATGACAACTTATGAAGGAACAGCTTTTTGAGTACAGATGCCTTTGTAATATATGAAAAGTGACATTATTGTACTTTCCCGTAGTCTGTAAAGACTCCTCCTTACATCAGTCAACAGAGTGTTTTTTTTTTTCCTTTGGCCTTTCCATTCTCTTTAAACTCTCCTTTGAGTATAAGGAAAGGTTTCTAAGTTACAGCTATGAGATGCCTCTTGTCTTCTTGTAAAAATGACATATGATCCCTTTTAGCTTTGGGATACAGCAGGAATGCCTCATTTCCCTCTGTGCTGTTCTTAGCTAATATAGCTTTTGCAATTATCCCTAATTCTATGGCAGTCTTGCTGAGGAGTTGGTGGCAATGTGATGTACAAAAAATATACACATTTTCCTTTCCGTAAAAGCCAGTTAAGAAGCCCTTTCCAAACAATAAAATACTAGGGCTGGAGCATGATAATACAGCAGGTAAGGTGTTTGCCTTGCATGTGGTCAACCTGGGTTCGATCCCCAGTATCCCACATGGTCTCCTGAGCACTGCTATGGAGTAATTCCTGAGAGCAGAGCCAGGAGTAATCCCTGAGTATAACTGGGTATCACCCAAAACCAAAAAAAAAAAAAATTTAAAGCCAAATAAAGTACTTAATGAGCATTTTTTGGTAACTGTCACATATCTGCTTAAAATGCATAGACATAAATATAACATCTATATTTTGGTGTCGCTATGGATTGAATTCTGGGTCTCACATATGCAGAGCAACTTCCTTACACACGAATCAACACCTAGAACCCTTTAAACATCAGACTTTTTGACATGAAACAATTCTCTTTAATCTACTGAATCTTCAGTCAACATTTGTTGGTGAATTTATTTAAATTTTGTTAAACTGTCCCTTGAAGTGAAGGGATATATGTATATATGTTATGAATGCTAGATAACTAGAAAACTAGAAAATAAAATTGTTTATTCCCAGAAGTTACGGTTAGAATTTCCTTATGTACCTGTATGTTAAACACAAGAAAAAGAAAACATATCAGAAGAAAAATGATGGGGAGAGAGAGAATACCTTATCAGAGATGGTTGCAAAGTTAAAATGAGGCTCATACATATGGGGTGCTAAAGTTGATGCAGTTTGTAAAAGTGCCCTTGCCTGCAGGAAAAGGGGGGGAAAAAGGGAAAAACAAAGACATATAATTATTTATCAGCACAATACTTGTAATTTTCTTTTGGGGACTGGGGGAGTAGAAAGAAGTGCCAGAGATCAAGCCCAAGACCTCTGACATGAAAAGCATGCATTCTCTGACTGACACGCACACCCATCCCTTTATATTTGTGTTTAGGTTAAAGAATCCTTTATGTAGCATAGGACCTTAAAAAACTCATACTGTGGAAATATAGATGATATTCCTCATCATATAGATTTACTAACATATAATTAAATACTTACATCTAACCTAAATTATAATTAGATATACATTACCCAAATTATATCAATATGTATGGATTTATTATTAACAAGTCAAAGTTTATTCCATGCTTTAAAATATGGAGGAGGGACTGGAGTGTGGGGCCTACAGTGGTTAGGGCGTTTGCCTTGCACACAACCAACATGAGTTCCATCCGCAGTATTCCATCTGATCCCCTAAGCACTGCCAGGATTTATCCCTGAGTGCAGAGTTAGAAGTAAGCGCTGAGCACTGCTGGGATTTTTCTTGGGGGGAGGTATCCCCCCTCAAATATTTTATTTGAAAATATGGAGGGGGAAAAAAGAGGAGTGAAAACTCACTTCAGGGAAGATTTGTTTGTTTTTAAGTTAGGAGCCATAATTTACAATATTATTATTAAGAATAGATTTAGTTACTTGAGAAGCTCCTGTGAAGTCTATGTTTCAATATAGCATACAATCGCTTCTCGGCCTTTTGGCTAAGATCAAGTGTAGTATCAATACAGCATACAACTCAAAAGATAATATTCTTGATACTGAAAAGAAATAACACTTTTTAGTCTAGTTTTTAACTGATTTAGCAAGCTTCTAATGAACTATTTTCTAACAAAACATCAAAATCAAAATCCTAAAAGCCATAGTTAAACTCCAAAGTCCCAAATTCTGTGCTGGATGATAATAAGCATATTATTATTATTATTATTATTATTATTACTATTATTATTATACTGCTGACTTGAAAATAACAACTGAAATTAATTGAGCAGGATAAGTTTTCTGTTCTCTACTGAGAATCCCACAAGGCTGGAGCTGGTAGGGCATTTGCCTTGAACGCAGTCAGCCCAGGTCCAATCCCCTGCACCCCGTATGGTCCCTTGAGCCCACTAGGAATGATCCCTGAATGAGTCCTGAGGACCACCAAGTGTGGCCTAAAAACAAACAGACAAACAAAAATAAAGTATCCAGAACCCAAATTCACATCACTTCTTCTTTCCACTGCAAAGCTGGCTCCACTGCAAAGTCCCATTGATAATACAAGTGCGCTGGAGCGATAGTACAGTGGGTAGGGCATTTTGCCTTGCATGTGGCTGACCCGGGTTCTATTTGAAGCATCCCATATGGTCCCCCGAGCACCACCAGGAGTAATTCCTAAGTGCAAAGCCAGGAGTAACACCTGTGCATATGACCCAAAAAGCAAAAAATAAATAATAAAAAAAAAGAACAAACCCATCCATCTTACTTGCAGCTGGGGAATTTGTAAATTAAAGGCAACACCCAATAATGGCTCTTGTTTTGATAAAAAGTTTCTCGCTACTCTTAGGAGACCCTGTTGGAGATGGTCCTGTCCAGCTGCTCTTTCTGTCAGGGCCTGTGGGTGATTACTTCCTTGGTCTGTTTCTTCTCCTCTTCTTTTAACTGCTATTAATGCTGTAGGAGTATATTTAGCAGTCTTAACTTTCTGTTACTTATGTAATAACAGCAACAGAACAATTTAAACTCACACCATGTGCTTAATAATATGCTTTTATTATGCATGTGCTTTGTCCGCATCTTCTGCACACGCCCTCAAGATCTCCTGGGTGTCAATTCTGTCACACTCTATTTTCCACATCGTCCACGCTTTGCCACATACACTTCCTGAACACCTACCATCGAGCAGGCCCATCCCAACCAGCACTGCAATACAGAGGTGAGAAGACAGAGAAGGCCCCTATTGGGTGCCGCTGGCGTCTCTACCTTCTATGTCTGAATATGAAACAAATTTGATGAAACAAGCAATGTGAAGGGCACATACAGGAGAGTGATATGCCGTGCCTGAGGGTTCCTTTGGTCTGAAGGGAGACCGGGTCTTTCTACGGAGGTGGCAGTTACACTAAGACTTGAAAGACAAAAAGAAAGATGTCACGGAGAAGCTGAGAGAAGCACTCGGGCCTGACGGGAAGAACGGCAGTGCACTGTCAGGAGCAGGGGCGCCGCCAAGGCTGCCCCTCGTCTGTGGGGAAGGAATGGAGGAAGGAGAGGAGAGGCCAAGATTTTCTCCTGTTCAGCAGGCCGCCTTTTAATTTTAGCTCATTTCTTTTGTAGCAGCCACAAAGCTCAACAATAAAACCCACAACCCCATCCGAAACAGGGAGAGGAGATGAACAGATGCTCTCCCCAAGAAAAATGAATGGCTGGTAGGCATATGAAAAAAATGTTCAACATCATTTATTATTGGGGAAATTTAATCAAAACAAAATTGAGGTACTATCTCACCCTTGTGAGAGTGGCATATATTAAAAAGACTGGACTGGAAACAACCACAACCAGTTGGCAGGGAGGCAGTGAGAGAGAAACCCTATTCACCACTGGTTAGAATGTCATCTGGGTCAACCTCTAAGGAAAGGCATATGGAGAATTCTCAAAAAAGTAAGAATAGAATTCCCAAATGATCCAGTGAGTTGTTTTTTTGTTTTTTGTTTTTGTTTTTTTGGCATCTACCACCAAAACACCAAAAAAATATTCATTCCGAGTGACATATGCATACCTATGTTCATTGCAGCTCTTAACAGCCAGGATACCCACATGTACAACTAAAGTATGTATGGATCAAGAAGCTGCCATGCACAATGAACTACTAGGCAGCTCTAAGAAAGGTGAAATCATGCACTTTGCTGCTATCCGAATGAAACCAGAGGACATCATGCTAACCGAATAAATGCTTTTTATAAAAAGAAATAAGACACTCAAAATAATCTCGGAACTGAGCAGCTCACTGCAGAGATGCCCCTGGACCCTACACCAGGCCGACTTCACCAGGGTGCCTGAGATGGGAGCAGGCCTTGTGCCTCCACCTGCCCCCTAGGAATCCCGGTGGCTGCCAACTTCCAGAACCCAATGAGAAGCCCAAGTACTCGGAAGCAGCAAACACCAGGCCTCAGGAGTAAGGGATGAGCTGGTCCTTCTCCTCTCCCCATCCCTATGGGACCGTGGAGGTCACATCCACGAACTGCCTCCGGCCACTATTAGAGCTTCCTAATGGCCATGATCCAGAGACACACAAAAGAATCTCTGAACCGAGCAGCTCGCTGCAGAGATTTCTCCAGACCCTAAGGATCTAAAATTTTAGAGTTCCAGGAGTCTTGTGCTATTCAGAATAAGCAATACAAAATACATTATCTAGAATATGCCTCAAACGGTAGGTTGGAGTGGTGGCAGAAAATTCAAAATAATGGTGGTGGGAAAGTGTAATGGTGGTGAGACTGGTGTCGAATTATGGAAGGTTATCCATTATTGTGAGCAACTTTATGAAAATAAATAAAATTAAATATAAAGAAAAAAGAAATAAAAAGAAAGGGCCAGAGGCCAGAATAGGTGAATCCCTGCAGGCCAAGGTTTACAATCTACATCTTATTCCAAATGAAGGCAGGCAGAAGTCTTTGGAGGATGCTAATAAACAAAGCAGTAAAAAACTGATCTCACTTTTGGAAAAAAAAAAAAACAAAGTCACTTGACTGTTCTGAGGATATAAAAGAGGATGCAAATGAAAACGAAGAACAGCCAGGAGACTCCTGTAGTAGGCCGGCAAGAGAGGAGAGTGGCCAGAGCAGGAGGTGAGAAGGAGAGGGGTCTGGAAGCGCTAGAGTAGAAGAAAGTAGCAGGTCCGGATGTGGCCTAGCAGTACCCGACAGGACTTGTTGAACATGCGGGGGACACGAGATGACAGGGAGCAGTAACAGGAAGCAGGGGTTTCGAGAGTATAATGGGGGTTCAAGATACGCAACCCCCAAATATTCTATACCTTGGCGCCATCGATATCGACAGCTGAAGGAAAAATGCACAAAAATTGGAAACCAGAGACCTCTCTGGCCCTGCTTTCCCGCTCTCACCCATCACCTTCCTCCTTTTTTTTTTTCTTTTCGGGTCACATCCGGCGGTGCACAGGGGTTACTCCTGGTTCTACACTCAGGAATTACTCCTGGCGGTGCTGGGGGACCATATGGGATGCTGGGAATCGAACCCAGGTCAGCCGCGTGCAAGGCAAACGCCCTACCTGCTGTGCTATCACTCCAGCCCCCACCTTCCTCCTTAAAACAGGTCAAAAGGCCCCAACATAAGAGGTGGCCTCCCCGGGCCCCAAGCAAAGGAGATCTCCTGTGTACCAGACACGGGGCTGAGCACAGCACGGGAACTAACCCTCGCTTTCCTGTCTCTTTCACCATTCCTGCCTCTTTACAAACTTCCTGCTCTGATCTCTTTGTGGTCTTCATTCGCGTGTGTATTCTTCCATAGACATCTGTATGCTGTTTTCCCATGAACCATCTAGTCTGTTTTCTCATCAGACCCAGCCCGGGGGCCTAGGAGGGTTATGAAACTTTCTCCCCCTTGCACACTGCCCCCAGGGTTTGGGCTGGGGCAGAAAGACGATGGGGTGGGGATGGTGAGTGCAGAATAGTCTGCTGGGAAATGAAGAAGAGATGGGGCGGGGGACAGGAACGCAAGTTTGTCCCAAGAGGGTTGAGGTTCCTGACAAGGTCACAAGGGCCCTACACGACAGAGCTGGAATTCAACCCGGGCCTGTCAGCCTTGAGAGCTTCCTTCTCAACTGTGACGTCGTCTACTACCACCGGGGACAGAAGTCCACCTGGTCTGTCCACCAGGGCACCAGTCAAGGTCACCCACCTGCTCGACGTGGCCCTTCCGCATCTCCAGCACGGCCAGGTTGTTATAGGCCTCGGCGTGGTGGTTGTTGTTCACCAGAGCGAGCCGGAAGCACTGATAGGCCAGGCTCGTGTCTCCCACGCCCTGCCAGAGGAAAACACAGACTCACAAACACAATTCCACACGCAGCTCCGGCTTCCTCAGACACAGGCATCTATGTCCTGCTGTCAGAGACACCGCAAAGGGTGACTGCAGGAACTAAGTGTGAATGCTGTACACGATGGAATATAAAATGATGCAGAAAAAACTATATTTGGGGGCTGGAGCAATAGCACAGTGGGTAGGTTCGATTTGCACGCGGCCGACCCGGGTTCGATTCCCAGCATCCCATATGGTCCCCCGAGCACTGCCAGAAGTAATTCCTGAGTGCATGAGCCAGGAGGAGTAACACCTATGCATCGCCGCCAGGTGTGACCCCAAAAGAAAAACAAACAAAAAAACCAAACTACATTTGGGGAAGAAAAAAAAAAAACAACCCTGAATTGCACCTGGACAGGCAATAGCAGGAATCCCAGAAGTTGTCTTCGGCTGAACCTGCGTCCCTTTCGTTACACCAGAAGTCACATCGGAAAAACAACCTACCACAGCTATATGGCCCAAGTTGTACCAGACATCAGCCGCCTCGTCTTCATTTTCAGCCAGGGAGAGGGCGCGCTCAAATGAGGTCAGAGTCATATCATACTGCTGGGCATAGAAGCAGCAGAGCCCCAGATTGTTGAAAAGCTGGCAGTTGTAAACACCCATCTGCAGGAGTCGCCTTGGTGGGAAAGAACACAAATTTGGGTGTCAGCCCAAATTTATAAATGTTAGAACTATGTATAATTTACATCTATTTACTGTTTGAGATGACTTTATTTGATGTAAGAAGTTATAGTAAACTCCCACTCCCCCACCAAAAAAAAAACTCCAAAAAACGTGTAAAAGCTAGTACAAAAGAATTATCTTTTGGAATGGTACCAGGCATGGGAAATAATGTCCCGAGGCAAGGTCAGAAACGGGTTATATAAGCCTCTTTCCACAAACGCTTTGTGAGAGAACCACAAGTGCGGAATGAAATAGTCACATAAAGTTAATTCCACACATTTGTGTTTCAGAGAGTTTTGGTGGTCACAAACAAATCCCACAGACCTGAACTAAGTTGAACCCTGCATTAGGCGTGGACCTCCAGGCATCAGATTAGCTCTTCTCTGGCCTAGGTTATTTGTATTTTGAGGTGTAGCAAATTCCCACTAAGGAAAACAGGCCCATCAGTGGGTCTCCACGTTATCCATGTGGTTTTCAAGAAGCCCATCTTGTACCTACACATTTATGAGTCCCGAAGGACAAAGAACAACAGAATTCAAGTAAGTGACCGAAGATCCTGCACAGGCTGACTGGGCCTGGGGCGTATCAGCTGCCCGGGGCAGAGGACACGCTCACACTTTCTATTTTATGCTCCCATCACACAGTAGTCAACTGTGTTATCCAAGAATGGCAGAAGAAATAATAATTTTTTTAATTAATTTTGAAAACTAAAAGCAGAAATAAAATATGTCTCAAAAGGGGACCAGTGAAGAAATGAAGATGTTGAAAGCAATGTATCAGTAAGAACTGACAATGTGGGTTGGAGTGATAGTACAGCAGGTAGGGCATTTGCCTTGCACACAGCCGACCGGGGTTTGATACCCGGCATCCCATGTGGTCCCGTAAGTACCGCCAGGAGTAATTCCTGAATGCAGAGCCAGGAGTAACTTCTGAGCATTGCCGGGTGTAACCAAACCTTATTCCCCCTCCACCTCCAAAAATAGACAAAGAAAAAAAGAAGAAGAAGAAGAATTGACAATGTTTCACCAAGAAGGTCATCCGTGTGGGGTCTTTGTTAAGCTTGGAACGTGCAGTCAACTGCACTGTACAAATCCATCACTTCCTGCTCCAAGATTCTTAGGTTAACTGGGATTAATGGAGGCAATAATAGTATGAAATCTTTCAGTAATGGCCAAACTGTCATTGGTTGATGACAAAATAACTCTGCCTGTGATGTGGTGTCTTAAAAACTCATATTTGTCAACCAGGTGTTTCTGCATGATGCAGGTGTTTCCGCATCTCCAAATTGGAAGTGTTTGAATTTGGGGTCTCATAGTAATCTTTCCTGTACCTTATTATTATTTTTTTTATTCACTGTTTGTTTTGCTAATATTTGCCAGTAGAGCAGCTTGACAACTGGGAGGCAAAGCTGACCTGTAGAAACGGAGAGCTATTTCTGGCTGATCCGAATAGAAGTGGTTGCTCCCAATGCAGGCGATGGCCTCCACGTGAGTGCTGTCCTGTTTCAAGACTTCTTTGTAGTACTCTGCTGCCGACGATGTGTTGTTCATTTCCTGTTCTCCGGGAAGACAGAAGAACAAGACTTTACTCACTGCCAAGAATTTTTTTTTCCCCCTGATTTCACATTCATTCATTCAACAAACACAGTGAATCTATCATGTGCCAAACTCCGTTTTAAGCCCCCAGGGCACAAAGACGAATGACAGGAGAAAGTGACTCAATCCAGGAGGTGGCAGTTGGCAGGGAAGACAAACAAATGAACAAACATGCGAGCGATTGCCAGGCAAAAATGAAGAAAAACAGAGCAGGAAAGGCGAGGAGGAGGAAGGGGAGGAGAGAGAGGGGGCTGCTTCAGAAAAGGTTGCCAAGGAACCATCTGGAAGAGGAGTCCTGTGAGAGTCCTGTAGGAGTCCTGTAGGAGTCCCCAACCCTGAATGGAAGGGGGACGCAGGCACATCTGGGGGAAGCACATCTGGGCAGAGGGATGAGCGAGCCTGAAGTCGGGAGCTCGAGTTAGGTATGAGGGGGCCACACAAAGGTTGGGGAGGCTACAAAAGACGGGGGGGTTGCTGCAAGGGTGTATGGGGGAGGGAGGAAAAGGCAGGAGGGATGGAGGGAGGCAGAAGAGAGGGAGAGAGAGAGTACAAAGGAGACAGGAGAGGTAGCCAGGGGCTTTGGCAAGGGAAGAACTTTGGTGTTTTCCTAAGTTGAGGGAACTTAAGCGGTTAAGGGCAGAGGAGTAACAAAGTGTGTCACCTTTCAATTTGGTGACTACACACTGGGGCCAGCCAAGGGGAGAAGAAAGGTAGCAGGAAGACCAGGAGTCTCAAATTATGCATCTGATTGTTACCCAAGCATCTCAGATCTCGGGACCAGAGAAATAGCACGGGGGTTAAAGCACTTGCCTTGCTCCCCTACAACCCAATTCACCACACAGGGTTCCCGAACACCGCCAAAGACCACCCCTGAGCACAGAACCAGATGCAGCTCCTGAATACCCTGGGGTGTGCCCCCCGACCACTGCAAAACACAAAGGACTAAGAGCCTCGGATCTCTCGAAGCCACTGCTGTAGCACTCATTATTCATAACTTAAAATCAATTTTAAGCTTTTTCGCAAAACACAAGACTATGGATACATTTGTTGGCTAATTATGAGCTCTCACTTTCCCAAATTCTTCACTGTTTTGTATACAACTCTCCCTTAACCTCTTAATATGGGAATCCACTCAAAAGTATTAAAAATAAAACAACTGAAGAAATGTGGAGTTTTGTTATATTTTCCATAATGAAGGTCTCAAAAGAACGTGGTGTAGCTATCACACAATTACGTAGTCGCAAGGATTATGCAGTAAAACATGGTAACTGATTCCAGAGTAATCACACCCGACATGTATTCCAAGTCCTTCCCTTCTATGGGCTGAATATTCCAATGTTAGAATGAAGTCCCAGTACTCAGTGTGGAGGTGTTTGAGATGGAGCCTGTCGGAGGTAAATAGATTATGGGTGGAGTGATCATGACTGGGATACATGCCCTGAAGAAAGACACAAGGAATTGGAGAAAATAACACAGCGGGGAAGGTGCCTGTCTAGCAGTTGGCTGACCCAAGTCAATCCTCAGCACCCCAGATGGTCCCCTGAAACTTCCAGGGGTGATCCCTGAGCTCAGATCCAAGAGTAAGCCTTGAATACCGCCGGATATGCTTTCACCCCCCCCCAAAAAAAAGGGGGAAATACCTTTAAAAAAAATCAATGTTACCTCAACAATCATTGAGGATATCCCTTTCCCTCTGTGGGGAGACAGCAGGAAGACATCCGGCCCAGACAGGAAGAGGTCCCACTAGGAACCAAGGTGATCAGCACCTTCATCTTGGAGAGCCTGGACTCAGAAATTTCTGTGGCTTTTGTCACTGTGTTTAAGATATTTTGTTATAGAAGTCCACAAACAAACTAATACACTTTCCTCCCCAGAGTAATCTCCACATCTGGGCGGCAGCATCATCAGGAAGCTTTAATGGCCCTGGGACCCCGTGGAGCCCAGGACTGTCACATTTCTGATTTCTTGGACTGCCACATCTCCGCATGCTAGCTCCGGTGTTAGAGCTGCAAAGGGCAGTGTATTACAAGCCCGCATGGGCTTCCATGAGCAACACTGGGTGGCCCCGCCAACAGACATCAATGTTCTCACAGTTCTGGAGTCTGTCAACTCAAGATCAAGGCAGCAGTAGGGCCGGGATCCCAGGAGGATTCTCTTCTAAGCTTGCAGGCAGCCTTCACTCACTGTGCCTTCATGTTGCTGAGGGCCCGATTTTGTAGTGTCTCTTCTTAGTTAGGGCCGACACCGTCTTGAGCATACCAGACCTCTGGCCTCTTCTAAATAAGTTGTCTCCAAAGCCCCATCTCAAAATACAATTGAAGGTAAGAGCTTCAAGAGATGAATTTGGAGGCAATCAACTCAGATTCAAACTGGTGGCAAGCCCACTGCAAAGCTACTCCAGTCTGAATAGCTAGTTGTTTCAAGGTCTTTAGTTCCATAAAGGATGCTTTAGGATGCTTGTGTACTTGATTGATAGGCACAGAATTCATTTATGTATCTTCGAGGAATTTTAGAGTGAAATTAACTTATGTTTCTAGTAACCTCATATGGTGTACTTCAAACTCGTTCTTATAAAAACATGTGCTTATATTACATAAATTTAAACACGGCAAATGGATATAAAATGAAAAGTCCCCCAAATCCTAGTCAGTGGAAGCTACTAGTAGTTCCCTCAGTATTCTTTTAAAAGTGTTCCTAGGATCAGAGGAATAGTAGAAGGATTAAGGTACTTGCCTTGCACACAGCTCTACCTGATTTGGTCCCTGATGAGCACAAATGGTTCCCTGAGTACAGAGCCATTTTTGTTCTCCTTTCCGAGCTCATCTTTTGTGTTTGAGCACCGGTTCGTGAGTCAGAGTGGCCTAGTGGGGCACTTCCCAACTAACAGAGGTGTGCCTTGGCAATCTCTGGCATGGAACCCTACTTCCTTTTGAAAGAGGAAGCCTCAGTTTCCCCTTGCCAGCTACTGCCATGAACAACTCTATTTTCACTCTCTTCGGTCCACGTTTTATTTTATTTTTTTTTAATTTTTTATTGTGGAAAGTTACAAAGTTACAAAGTTTTCAGGTTTAAATCTCAGTTATACAATGCTCGAATACCCATCCCTTCACCAGTGCTCATATTCCACCACCAAGAATCCCAGTATAGCTCCACTCCGCCCCCTCACACCCCAAACACCCCCACGCCCCTAGCCCCCCCACCCTAAGCCCCCCCCGCCTGTGTAACTAATAAATTTCACTTTACTTTCACTTTGATTGCATACAATATTTCAACAAAACTCACTATTATTGTTTGGAGAGTCTCTCCCCTAAAGTCAGACCTGCTGAAAAGGAAGCATTAGGTAATTTGTTTTCCATTGCTGAGGATGAAGAAGTGTGAGGTCGAGTGACCACACTTAGCGGCCTCTCAGTTTTGGGTTTCTGTAATTTAGTATTTTAGTAACTAAGTCCAGAGAGATATCTGCCAGAAGTTGCATCGTTGCCAACTTGTACTTCTCAGTTACATTATATTCCACATATGAGTGCAATCTTTCTATGTCTGTCTCTTTCTTTCTGACTCATTTCACTCAACATGATACTTTCCATGTTGATCCACTTGTATGCAAATTTCATGACTTCATGTTTCCTGACAGCTTCGGTCCACGTTTTAAACATTCCTGCAAATTTCTGGGCTCTTCCTGTATATTTTCTGTATAATTTCCCAAAACCATAAATTCTGCCCCCAGGAGAATTTCAGGGCTCACAGAAGACTAAGAGATAATGGGGCCATACCTGGGCATATGGTGCAATAGAACCTAAAAGGTGATAAGTAGGCAGTCCCCACCAGCCGCAGTGGGAATGAAAGATGTTAATCTTATCTTAACCACACAAACAGGACCTAAATTAACAAGACATCTGGGGAAACAAATGGGATCCTCTTGAGATTTTGGTAAGAAATACAAAGCCTGCCCGGCTCCACAGCAAATCTCCAAAAGAACACAGTTTGCCAGTGTGCTGCAGAGTTCACAGCACACAGGCAGACCGGCCAGGGCTGACAGCTCTGGGTCCTTTTCACAGTGGCGATCGGTAGAGTCTCCTTTCTGCTTAAAGGCACAGCTGTCTGCAGCCACTCTGGACCCCCTCTGACAGACAAATGGCCCAGCTCCACAACTGAACCTCAGCAGGCTGCCACGCCACCAAATCATCCCAGCTCCGTACATCCTGGAATGACAAGGGTGGCCACACGACACCTCCAAATTTCACAGTACTGTCAGCCCAGGAGGATCACAGCAAATCTGATGGGAAAGTTGCATAGACGCCCACCAAGCTCAATGAGCAAAAACAGTAACCCAGAAGGCTCAATAAGCACCCGCTAACACGTAAATCCTCAGACGACGACTTCAGTGACACTGCTGTGAGATGTAACAATAATCACAAATTGACTTGCGTTGATCTAAGTTTTGACAATTCCATCTGTCTGTGTTGTAACCAATAATGTGAAATAAATTTTTTGTGCCTTCTAAGGGGGCAGCTGGGGTGGTGATGGGAAACCGGGGACATTGGCAGAGGGAAGGTCACACTGGTGTTGGGACATTCAATGACTGAAACTAACGGTCTTATAAACAACTTGGCAAATCATGGTGTCATAACCAATCACTGTATCACTGTCACTGTCATCCCGTTGATCATCGATTTGCTCGAGCAGGCCCAGTAACGTCTCCATTCATCCTAGCCCTGAGATTTTAGCAGCCTCTCTTTACTCATCCTTCCCAATGGTGTCGAATTAGAGGCTCTCCGGGGTCAGGGGAATGAGACCCATCTTTGTTACTATATTTGGCATATGAATACGCCATGGGGAGCTTGCTGGACTCTCCTCCATGGGGGCAGTAAACTCTTGGTAGCTTGTCAGGTTCTCTAGGAGGGAGAACTAGGCTATCAGATGTTGCCACACGCTTCGTGGAGCTTGACAGAACGTCATCACCAAAAATTGAAGAAAAAAAAAAAAGACCAAGCATTCCTATCAAAATCCCACAACATGAGCCAAACTTAATTTAGTCCTGTACTAAGTTCCTCCCTGACTGAGGAGTTTCTTTTTTCTTCGACTTTTCAATAAATTTGTCTGCTTCCAACTCTGAGTCTGAGCATCTTTACTCCTCAATATTTTCATTCTTGAAATCTTGAAGAACAAAAATATTGAATGATATCGAAGAACTTGAGAACTGTGGCTGAGCACAAAGACCAGTGGTCATTGCTCCTGCGTCACTCGCTCCAGGTGAAAGGAACCTCTGCTGATACTGCCTTAGTTCCCTGCCAGGAGGACCAGTGGGTGTAAGTAGACCCTTCAAAGGAAATACAGGTGGACTGAGCAGCCTCATCTTCTATGCACCGGGCACCGAGGCCTGCAGGGACCCCAGTCAAGGCGGAATGGTAGCATAGCTGAAAGCTGCTGGAATCTGGCTGCTGTCTCATTCCTGGGGGGATTTGACCTACAGGAAGAGGGTCAGTCATGACTACGCAGGCTGGTAGGGAAAGAAGGGCCTGGGCAAAGACCAGACCCGCTCTAGTTCCCATCACTCTTTACATCACTGACAAAATAAGTGAATTTGTAAAGGTGTGTGCATGTGCACTTGAGGTTGAATCTCCCACCAATCTGCAAGTCTCTTGAGATCCAGCAGTTTTTAAGCAAGGAACAGGTTGGGAACTTAAAAGTAACCTCTCATTCATCCAGGGTATGGCTAAAGGTTCTCCCATTTCACTGCGGTTTTATTTTGTTTTAACACTTTTGCTTTGTTTCGGTCAAACCTTATATTTTTGTTCTTATCACTATCACTATCATCCCGTTGATTCTCGATTTGCTTGAGCGGACCTAGTAATGTCTCCATTTGTCCTAGCCCTGAGATTTTAGAAACCTCTCTTTACTCGTCCTTCCCAACAGTGCTGCCTTAGAGGCTCTTTCAGGGACAGGGGAATGAGACCCATCATTGTTACTGTATTTGGCATATGAATATGCCACAAGGAGCTTGCCAGGCTCTCCCGTGTGGGCAGGAAAACTCTCGGTAGCTTGCCAGGTTCTCCAAGAGGAAGAACTAGGCTATAAGATGTCTTTGGCTGCCAGGGTTCTGCTCAGGGTGGAGAGGGAAACTCAACCCACCCCCTCCAAGGGGCCCCAGTGAAGACAGCCAGGCATGGGGGCAAGAGACTCTGCGTCACTCTCTTCCGTGAGCTTGGTTTTATAGTCTCCGGATGTTGGCCGTTGATGGGATTACATGGTCCCGGGGGCAGTTTCTGGGTGTGACTGCCTAGCTACTGGAAAATGGGAAATCTAGGCGGAAGAGGCCCAGTCCCAATCTGAGCAGGATTAAAGATCTCAAATTCTTAATTTCATAATTCTTAAATTCAATAGTCTTTTTTTAAAAATTGAATCATAGTGTGATACACAGTTACAAAGTTGTTCATGTTTGGATTTCAGTCACATCATTTTCCAACACCCTCCCCTTGAATACTCTAGGAAGTGGTAATGTGCAGCAACTTTGTATGTAAATGCCATAAGCTTGAACACTATTGTAACCCTATTACCTAAACTATCATATTATTTTAATTAAAATTTTTTATTCTTATAGTTTAGAAAAATTAACTTTTCTGTTCTCAGGTTTATCAGCATTTTCCCTTATAGTATTCTGACTTTGTCTCAGGCTTAGAAAAGTCTCACCATTTTTCAAGTTTATACAAATAATTCATCTGTGCTTTCTCCTGGAACTTTCATGGTTTTAAATCTTTCAGTCACCTGGCAGTAATGGATTCTTTGAGCAAAAGAAATCATTACTCACCCAGGTCTATTTTTATCTATTA
This sequence comes from Sorex araneus, assembly GCF_027595985.1. NCBI lineage: Eukaryota > Metazoa > Chordata > Mammalia > Eulipotyphla > Soricidae > Sorex > Sorex araneus. The sequence goes on from NC_073304.1 coordinate 12,425,652, forward strand.
ATAACCCAACCATCCAAAGGGTCCAAAAGACAATTTTTAATGACATCATAAATTTTCATGTATATGAACCTATGTGGACTCTATTATTTTGGTTCTTCAACCAATTCCTGCAAAAGAGTTGTTTAAATTATAGTGGCTCTGCAATAAATTTTATTAAAATAGTATTTTCAAATATATAAATAACCATAATATCATTTAAGTGATTTTTATGGTGGCTATTTTTGACTCAGTCTGCAAAAAACCAACTTTAATTAGATATTTATTTAAAATTAAATTAACAACATTAAAATTTTAAAAATTAAGGAAGAGAATATTGCTGTTTTTCTCAAACTCCCCTCTCAGTTTAGTAAATATACAAATATCTTTTCCAAAAAATTGATGCAGATAGAGAATGGGCTGTATTTCTGAAACGCAACATAATTTTTCTGATGCCCAAGAAGTATTATTAGAGTAATATTCTTCAGGTAATATCTTCTACATGAAACATCTCTTAACAAAGAGCAGTTCAAATAAGGACACGCCTTTTGAATGGATAAATAAGACGCCTCAAGGAATTGCAACCAAACAGATTTAACAAGGATAAACCATCTCCAACAAGTTTCTCTGGAAAAACAAGCAATGAACATGAGACTGTACAACGTGTTCTTTTCAAAAGAGGAAACATTTAAGAGATACAAGACCAAAATTAAAGTGATAAATAAAAAGAAAAGCACATACAGGAAGAAAATCCCTCCAGAGAAAAGCATGGTGTACATATAAAAATCCCGAAGGGCATATGTCGTGTGGGCTGTGATGCCAAGGAACAAACTTGGCTAATTAACTCTAAATTCACTGACACATAGAGACGAAAAAGACGCACAAGAAATCTGTCTGTGTGGGGAGATCTTAGGCCTGGGGGGAAATGAACTACGTAAATCCAAGGGAAATACTATATTCAAGGATTTCAAGTGGCAGCTTAGTCCGGGATCACCCCCCGATTTGTGCAAGCCACATTCCCCCCTCCTTTAGAATACGCTCCGCTCCACTTTCTCTCGGTATGAACCCAAACTCTCCTTTCCTTCACTGTGCATTTATAAGTACAACTATAACATAAGCTCCTCCGACTCTTGGCCAAAGCAGGAAAAGAAAGAAGGTGGCTGGGGAATGGAGGCCCCTCCCCGGGGCCCATCCTCAGCCCAGCCTCAACAGCAGAGCTGGAACCACCCTCCCACCAGCAGCCAGACGCTGAAGATGCCACGTTCTCTGGCTCTTTTTTGCCAGCACTTCCTGCCTATGCAGAGAGAGGCGGAAGGACTGAAAGATGCAAAAGTTGGGGCCTGAAGGTCAAAGGGCTCCGAATACATGAGGATAATCACCACCATGCCTCAATCCTACTGTTTTCCAAAACTGATTCTATTTTCCTTTCCTTCCTAGGCGCTTCTGGGTCAAATTTTTATTTCACATCTTGGAACCTGTTTTGAATCAAACAGACTGGAGCTTATCTCGAACTGCCATGTTGAGACTTCTAGGTGAAAATTAAACAGCCTGATTCAGCAACTCTGTGACTATATAAAAAACAAAAAACAGGAGACCATCTGCTGATCACAGCAACACAGAGCAGTTTTCTGTCAGAAGACTCTTGTCAGCCAATCCCGGACAAGTACGTGGTCTTAAGAACCAATCCCCAAGTTTCCATAACAAGTGACTAGCTCGGACCACTTCTTGGCCTTCCCCTTTGAAATTCCCAGTGTCTCTACTCAGAGGACACTGGTTGGAACTGCCTGCTCTCTACCCCAACCCCCGAATCCTATTCCTGGTTCACAGATCCAAATCATCATTCCTAGTCTCCTGTAGGATAACATAGCCTCAGTAGTTTAGGTTTATTGGGTTACTCCCGTTACAGTGCTCCTATTCCTCTTTGTTTATTTGTAGCTTCTTTCTTAGCGTTCTGTTGACTTGTAAATAATGTTTTTCTCTTCTCCTTGAGTCCTTTGCATAGTTTATTCAGAGCAATGTCCTTTTTGTATGGACACAGGAAGACTTAACAAATGTTATGCTTTTGTAACCTGGGAGTCATTTGACTCTACATGATATTTTCCTCCAGGGCATCTGTTCTCTTGACCTAAGCCTCAGCTGCCCTTACTTCCTAGCACCCTCAAAGCACAGTCCCGACGTGGGACAAGAAGGACCCAGGGCAAGCGGTGAGTTGTGTGCTACCCTGGCATTGAGATGGGCCTGGCCAAAGTGCCTAATGCTTAACTATAAGTTAAGAGCTTGATCATGGACAAATGCTGTCATGATCCAAACAGTGATACTAGATTCGGACCCTGCTAGGGTGAGGAATGATTAATCCGGCCTGAGTGCTGTGGTCTGAGCCTGTGGCAAGATGTTGCCTGGAGAGCTGCCTTGCAAGCCTCAATGTATCCCTTGCTATGTCCATACAAAAATAACTAGTATTAAGATGTTAATAAGTTCCTGGACTAAGGAAAAGAAAAAAACCTTAAAAGTGAGGAAGGGCTTTGGAATGCCCTGCCCTCAGGAAGGGCTTTCTTATGTTGATTTTGCTACCTGGCTGGTTGTAGCCTAGAGGGCAAGGTGGGAGAGACAAGTGGTAGGAGAGAGAGAAGCCAGAAAGAAGCGGCAGTTGATCCAGAGAGAGCCCGGAGCAGGGAGTGCGGGAGATGAGAAAGATGGAAGATTGAATAAACAGTAACTAATCAGCAACTAGCTTGGTCCTCGTTCTTCCTTCGCCTGTCCTTGACCACCGGCCGTCCTGATCCAGTCCAGACACTGCGGTTCCGGGGCACGGGACGCGGGCGGTAAGACAGAACCGCCTAGAGAGCCCGCGAGTGCTCGCGCCCCTCGGCGTTCTTTAGTTTTTTACAGTCTCCAATTCCTATTTCTAGTCATTTGTATTTAATGATCAAATTCATCTTTTTTCTTTTGGGGCCGCACCAGCAACACTCAGGAATGACTCCTGCAACTCAAGAATTATTCCTGGCAGTTCTCAGGGGACCCTATGGGAAGCGGGGAATTCAACCAGGGTGAGCTATGTGCAAGCAAGCACTCTACCCCATTGCACTATCTCTCTAGCTTCGATGATCAAACTCCTCTATTTGTATTTAACAAATTATGTTGCAAAAGAAGTAAATATTTCTAGGCTACTAATGACAAATTACTAGTGATAGCACAGCGGGTAGGGTGTTTGCCTTGTACGTGGCTAATCTGGGTTCGATTCCTCCACCCCTCTCAGGGAGCCCGGCAAGCTACCAAGAGTATCTCGCCCGCATGGCAGAGCCTGGCAAGCTATCCATGGCGTATTCAATATGCCCAAAACAGTAACAACAAGTCTCACATGGAGATGTTACTGGTGCCCACTCGAGCAAATCAACAAGCAACGGGATGATAGTGACAGTGACAGATAATTTTAAAAGACAGAAATGTTCACTACAGAAAAATATGAAAAATACAGATGGTATAAATCAACTCTAGAAAAAATAAAAGTCATTTAGAGACTGCTACTCAAACATAGTAACTATTGTAATCTTCCATTCTGGAGAATGGAGAGAGAGAGTAGGATTTAAGGCACTTGCCTTGCACGAGGCTAACCCTTGTTAATTAACAGTACCAGTCAGGAATAAGTTTTCAGTACCACTGGGTATGACCCAAATACCTCCCTCTCTCCAAATAAAAATAAAAGGGCTAGAACAATAGTGCAATGTGTAAGGCACTTGCCTTGCACACAGAATGTGGGGTTTGATCCCTGAAACAACATATGGTCCCCTGAGCCCCACCAGAAGTGATTATGAACACAGAGTTGGGAGTAGCCCTGAGCATTCCTAGATATGATCCCACAACCAAAAAATAACTTCCATTCCTTTTCTAACAAAAAATGTTGTCATACCTAGAGTTTCAATAAAATCAGAGTACAGGTGCTTACATACAGTACTATATTTCAGTCAAAAATAATAAGCAAAAAAGGAAGGAAATAAAAAAATCATTTAAAAAAATTTAACTGAGGTACTGTGATTTACAATACTGTTGATGGTAGTCTCATGTATACATCATTCCAACACCAGATACCCAGCAGGGAGTAAAAATCATTTACATAAAAAGATTAAACTTTCTGTGTAGATGGAGATTATTTTAGTGCTGAGAAAATTTAGGAGACTCTATGGGAAAAGTATTAGAATTTTAAAAGTACTCTTTGTTAGGTCGCTGGCATCAAAATCAATTAAAAAAATTAATGTACTCCCACTCACCAGAAATAATAAAGTAGAAAACATAATAGAAAAAAAAATGGAAGGACAAAAGACATATAACTACGCCTGCAAGGTTGTCCCTTGCTTGGCATCTGAGAACTTGACTGGCTCCCTATATTGAGATAGAACTTCCCTGAAATGGGCTAGAGTGAAAGTACAGTGGGTAGGGCACTTGTTTTACATAATGCGCTGACCCGGGTTCAATCCCTGGCACCTCATATGGTCCCTGAGCCCAGCCAGGAGCAATCCCTGAGCACAGAGCCAGGATTGAGCCCTGCGCACTGCAGGGCATGGCCCAAACACCAGAGCCTCCCATCCCCCCGAAAAAACCCAAAATAAAACAACATTTCCCTAATTAGAGGATCTCACTATGCCAGAGCAACTGCACAATGTGGTTCATGAGGAATCCCCGGGTTTACTTCTTGGAGACTAGGATTGTGGTACTGGTAGACAAAGGAAACATATCCCCGATTAGAACCTAGTATACCAAGCACATCTGCATGGATCTTCCTGATAGACAATGTTGCCTACATGCTATCATAACTCATTACTGGGAAAATTATATCTAAGTCCATCTTGTGGGACTTCCGTAGGGGAGGATTCTTGAGAGCCTACAATCTTCAGTTTCCTTTGAACTTTGCTTTATGTGCCTTTTTCCCTTTATTCTGGATCCTTCTAATAAATCACTGAACCTCACAGTGATTTGAGATGCCCTAAACAAAACATCATTATGGAAATAAACACGAAATAGTCATTAAAGGACACACACACACAAAAAGACCTAAGGAAATGAAGCATTATGTCTAGAGTGGGGAAAAAAGCAACACCAGCCCCCTACCTCATTCACATATTTAATGGAATTCCAATCAAAACACCAGCACAGATATTTTTAGTGATTCTTGATAAGTAAATCCTACGGTAACTATGGAACAGCAAAGAGCCAAGAATAACCAACTGTGAAGAAGAACAGATGGTAGAATTCTCCCAGTCTAGGGTCAGAAGTTACTATAAAGATACAGTAATTAGACAGCAGGGAGGTTATCTTAATGGGGCTTTTTATAGATTTTGACAAGATGGCACTAATATTTATAAAAGAAAACAAAGTCCAAAATAGCCAAGACATTTTGAATGGAGATGTACCAAACAGTAAATTTTATAAAGCTTCAGAAAGTGCAATGGTAAAACACTAGTATGAAGACAGATAATAGCAATAAGAGAATAAAATGGAAAGCACAAGATATATGAGATATATGGATACTTGACACATTAGGCTCTGTGGTAAGGACCAGTAAGGATGCTGGGGCAACACTAGAAATACCCCACAAATAAGGGGAAAGATTTAAATCTCAGTCCCAAACTACTCTCAGGCCTCTTCTGTAGGCTTGAAATACTTCACACTAAAACTTAGTCTGACCAGGTGTATACACTAAAGTCTCTGTCCTATCGGTAAACCATGAGCAAACAATGATAATTTCATTTGCTCAGGACCCAGAGAGACTATCAACTTACTAGGGGAAAAAGCGCTTAACTTTTCATCAACTGTTTTATAATAGGAATCTTACCTCATAGATTCTGGCAATTCCACAAAGTAGGGTTACTTCTCCTGGAAATCTGTCTAAGCCTTGTTTGAAAAGATTTAAAGCAGTCACAGGTTGATCCAATGAGTTGTATACCTAAAAGCAAGATACATACATTTTCATAAAATTAGTGGTTTTTTAAGTAAGTGTTCATTTTGACAAATTTATAATTATTGCATAGCAATCAGTTGAAATTTTAAAAATAATGTTCCTAAAGTTCGGTTTGAGCTCTATTATTTAGCAATCAATCCTGAATATATTTAGGAAATAAGTAAATTTACTTCAATACTATCATAAAGGCAATAATACATTTCTTAAAAAATCAATTTGTGGAAAAATAGGTAATATATTTGGCAACAGTCAAAATAAATAAACTATTTTTTAACCGCAATGCAAGTGATATCTTAATAGATGAGTCAGAAAATGAGAAATGAGTATTTATTTCAAGCTGTCAGAAACTTACAATGTTCAATTTATAATGTATAGAAGATGTTAAGCTTAATTTATAATGCACAGAAGATAAACTTAGATTCTAGATGTTCCAAACATTTTTGAAAACCACTACACAGTATGTTAATACAGCTATAACTTTCAATTGATTTTCTTTTGGCAACTATTTTTAATACTATATTTCAGAAATAACAGCATTTCCTTTTATACATGCCTCAGCCCTTTGTGAACCTTCTATGCAACACTTTTTAATCTTCAATTTTTTTTAATTTCTTTTGCTCTTTGGGTCACATCTGGCGATGCAGAGGGGTTACTCCTGGCTCTGCTCTGGGACCAGAGGGATGCTGGGAATCGAACCTGGGGTTGGCCGCATGCAAGGCAAACGCCCTATCCTCTGTGCTACCGCTCCAGCCCCAATCTTTACATTTTTTTTTTTTTTTGGTTTTTGGGTCACACCTGGCGATGCACAGGGGTTACACCCGGCTCTGCACTCAGGAATTACTCCTGGCGGTGCTCAGGGGACCATATGGGATGCTGGGATTTGAACCCGGGTCGGCTGCGTGCAAGGCAAACGCCCTACCCGCTATGCTATCACTCCAGCCCCCAATCTTTACATTTTTAAAGAAATGGTAGGGTAGCATTGGAGAAATAGTATAGGAATTAAGGCTTGCCTCACATGTGGCAAGTCCTAGGTTCGAGCCCTGAGCCCAGCACTGGGAGTGGCCTCCAAGCACTGCCAGGGGGCTCCTAAGCCCCACTCCCCCGAAAAAAAAGGAAAGAAAATTAGAGCAGGGCTGGAGTGATAGCACAGCGGGTAGGGTGTTTGCCTTGCTCGAGGCCGACCCGGGTTTGATTCCCAGCATCCCATATGGTCCCCTGAGCATCACCAGGAGTAATTTCTGAGTGCAGAGCCAGGAGTAACCTCTGTGCATTGCCAGGTGTGAACCCCCCCAAAAAGTAAAAAAAGTCAAAAAAGAAAAAAAAGAAGAAGAGCAAGACATTATAACCATCATAACTCCTACTCCGTCAAATGTTTTCTTGATCAACTCGGTGGGACAAGTAGACTACAGACCGAAGATGAAGGCCACTCAATACCTCTATTGCAAACGACAACATCCAACAGGAGAGAGAACAAAATGGAATGCCCTGCTGCAGAGGCAGGGTGGGGTGGTGGGGGCTGGGGTGGGGATGGTGGGAGGGATACTGGGAACATTGGTGAAGGAGAATGGGGACTGGTGGAGGGATGTAAACGAAATGCAAACATGAAAGTTCATAAGTTTGTAACTGTACCTCATGGTGATTCACTAAAAAAAGAGAAAAAAACAACAACTTTGTTCCGACCCTGAAAATGCTGGGTGGTTCCTCAGCACCAACAGTCCACATGGCTGTGTGTGGCACCACGGGACACTGACTGGGCTCTAGGAGCAGAAAGACCTGATTTGGGACGCTGGTGTTCACTGACCACGGAGCCCTGAAAGCCTTCCTCTTTTTGAGTGCCCTTTGCCCAGGACTCCAAAGGCAATGGTCAAACCTGCTTTGCAGGGTCGCTGTGAAGGTTGAATGAAACCCAAGCCATGGGGCGCTGCAGAGGAAACACTCCAAGGCCCCCAAGGAGACAATCCTGTCTTCTGTGGCCGCCGATGTGCCAGAGCAAAGAGGGTCTCTCGAGGCCTGTCCCCCAGGGGAGGCCGGCGGCCAGGCCTCTCCCCTCCAGTGGGCAATCCTTCCAAGGGGTTTTCTTATTTTCCCCCTGAGTCGGTTACCCTCCATATGCTCTCACTTAGTCCCGGGCGACCAAGGCAAATAAGCCTGAACACATTAATTTGCCAAAAATTCCTCAAGAAACTGGCAACGCTCCCCCGTGCAGAAGCTGAACATTTATTCTGGGAAGAATGATTTCACTTAACCTTAAGAGTACTTACTTTAGCCAAGTAGAGAAACGTATCCACCATTTCCTGCTGCGTCAGGGCTGATCTGAACTGCTTTTCTGCGTCCCGATACATTCCTAACCTAAGGGCAGCCGTTCAAAGAGGTCAACATTCAACCTGAACGTCAGTGATCCAGCATCTAGTCCTACCCTGGGAACAGCACTAGAAACAAATTAATTCTGCACGAGAAAAAGCCTCCCAGACACATACGTTAATATTAACACGTATGATTTTACACTTGAGCAAGAAGTTTCCTGCTTTCCATATTCACTGGCGATATAAACCCCAAAGGCAGCGTGGAGGGTCATCACGGCTGCCCATAAGCCAGGTCAAGCCAGTTCACACAACCAAAGAGATTAGATCAGCTGGACATATGGCAAGTGACCTGAATAAACATTTAGGCTCCATATTTTTATTAGCAGACCTAAACAGGGGTATGTCTTTGAAAGCACCTTCTGCTCTGAAATAAAAACTCATTTCTTAAAGGTACCCTTACACAATTTTGATGTAAATTCTAATCACTACTTGGACAATATGGCATATCACTTTTCTATTCTAGGCAGATTTTTCCCCCTATTTTTGGAACATTACACTAATTGTAACTAACACCAACACCCATTGTTACCAGGAAGCCGGTGTAAAGCATACCTCAGCTATCCTTAACGTGGCGGGTTTCCACAACTCCTCATCACTAATAGCTCCGTAGGTACTTTATGATTATACTTTAATTTTGTGAAATAAAGTCAGAAAAATTCAGTTACATTCCCCAGTTCTACTTTCATTTAAAGACTAGAAAGAATAGCTTTGATCCTTCCTAATCCAAGCCTCAAGCATTGACGTGGTTACATGTAAAAAGCTATCAGAACATATGAATAAAAGGGCCTGAGTAACCTTCACACAACTCTTCAGGGGGAAAAAAAAAGCTACCTCAAGTTAGGTGAAATATAACCAGGTTGACAGCCTCACTGAAAGGTTGCACTTTAAAATAATTTTTTTTAGGTCAACATGAACTACAATGTTATTCATGATTTGGTTTCAAGCATATAATATGCCAATAACTATCCCTTCACCTCCACTAATGTTCCCAGCTTCCCTCCCACCCACAGCCTACTTCTATAACAGGCACTTTTTTTTTCTGCTTTTTTGGGTCACACCCGGCATTGCACAGGGGTTGCTCCTGGCTCTGCACTCAGGAATTACTCCTGGCGGTGCTCAGGGGGCCATATGGGATGCTGGGAATCGAACCTAGATCGGCCGCGTGCAAGGCAAACGCCCTACCCACTGTGCTATCGCTCCAGCCCCAACAGGTACATTTTTAAAATAATTTTTTCTTTTTGTTTTGGGGGCACACCTTGTGGCTTACTCCTGGCTCTGAGCTCAAGGCTCACTCTTGCACCTCTTATGAGGTGCTGGGGATCAAGCCTGGGTGGGCCACGTGCAAGGCAAGCTCTCTACCTATTGTACTATCACTCTGACACACCTCCCCCCTTTTTAATATAAACTTTTGGCACTACATGGGATATTTCAAAACCTAGTATGAGACTAACACCCAAAGACAGTAGAAACAAGGGCCGGGAGGATTGGTCCATGCTCGGTCCATGCTTGGACCAATCCTCAAGGGCTGGGGGAGAGGGCAGTCGGGATAGAGAAGGGACCACTATGACAATGATCGTTGGAGGGATCACTCTGGATGGGAGATGTGTGCTGAAAGTGGGTAAAGGCCCAAACACCATGGCCTCTCAGAACCTGTACTGCAAACCATCATGCTCAAAAGGAGGGGGGGGGGAGACAGAGAGAGGGAGACAGAGAGAAAAGGGGGAGAGAGAAGGAAAAGCACCTGCCATAGAGACAGGTTGGAGTGCGGGGCAGTTGTGGCAGGAGGAATATGGGGGATACTGGTGATGGGAAGTGTACACTGGTGGAAGGATGGATGTTGGAACATTGTATGACTGAAACCCGATCATGAAAGCTTTGTAATTGTGTCTCTTATAGTGATTAAAAAAGTTGGCTTACATATATAAAACAATACACAATTTATACATATTATGTATGTAATATACGTATATAACATCAACAGAACCTGTCAGTTTAAACCAACAGCTGAGTTTCATGAACACCTAACACCCAGTCTGTGTAACATTATCTAATAAATTGTTTCAAAAAATTATTTTTAAAGAATTATAGTCAAAAGAAACATCTAAAGCAAGAATATAAAACACAAACAGATCAGTTAAAATGGAGGGTTGGAGATATGCCTCAAAGGTCTGGACCACTTGCTTCACATGCAGGGGTCCCGGGTTTGATCCCTGGCATCACCTGGTCTCCTGAGTGGCCCCTCAGCTCCACTGGGAAAGACCTCCGAGTACCACTGTGGATGGCCCCCCAAAAGCAAAGTAAATAAGTAAATAAACAAATAAGACAATGTCAATAGAAATGGAAACAAATTTTTAAAAAATGAACCAAAATATTTTAATTTAACTTAAAAAAATAATTTTTTTCTTTTATTTATTTATTTATTTATTTATTTATTTATTTATTTTTTAATTGAATCACCATGTGGAAAGTTACAAAGCTTTCAGGCTTAAGTCTCAGTTACACAATGCTCAAACACCCATCCCTTCACCAGTGCACATATCAAGCTACTGACAACCAAGAAAGAGAAAGGTCAGGTCATATTTTTTTTAATCAATGTATCCTTAAGAACTCCTATAACTTCTAAAACTGTCTACAGAACTTCTAAAAACAAATTTACTTTTAAGGTGCTTTTGTCAAACAAATGAGGTATATATCAGGGCAGGAGAAACAGTACAGTGAACAAAGTGCTTGCCTTGCCATGTGGCCAACCTGGTTTTAATCCCCAGCATCATATACGGTCCCCTGAGCACTGTCAGGAGTAACCCCTAAGCAGAGAGCAGGAGTAAGTCCTGAGCACCACTGAGTGTGGCCCCCAAAATGGGCAAGCTATATAAAGAAAGCCTAGAAATAATAAAAATATCAATAAAGTTCATAAACATGGATCAATATCAGCTTCAGAGCCCCAAACTAATTCTCACCAACTGCCAATTCTTCTCTCCAATTTAATTCATTTAACAATTCAAGCACCAACTGCCTGCATATTTCCTGGTAGTAAGGAGATGCAAAAATGAAAATAACAACCATGCCCTGAAGACACTGATAAAGACTGAAACCAAACATGTACACAAATAAATTAAATTAAGTGTAATTGTATTATCACAGCAATGAGGAAAATAAAAGGTGCTTTGAAAGCACACAGTTCTAGGTGAAACATCTAAATGAGAAGTAGCCTAATTTCAACTGAAGAAGAACAAGCAGCCTTTTCATTCTGTTTACATATTAGCTTTTCCTCAGAGTACAAGGACAGCTACAGCTTATATTAAAGGGCGTTCACGGGAATTGAAGCCCACCTTGACTTGTATTAGAAATATTTATCTGTATGAAATACAATTGGCCATTTGTCTCTTCACACACCTGGGTCAATAGCAGGTAACAAGTTTCAGGGCTTCTTTACTCAATGCAAGATAAATATATTCAGAAGTCTGACTATGTCTTTTCTGATCTTTCAATCAATCTGCTTGAAAAACATGTTTATGCATCAAATGAATGAATGGAACAACCTCAGATTCAGAATTATGGGTGTGGTAAGAAACTTGGCATCAAAAAGCTGAATTCAAACTTTTGCTCTGCCATTTCCTAGTTATACAATTTCAGCTAAGCGCCTCTCTCTGTCCAGGGCTGTCTGTGACACTGGGGAAGCACACAACATCTATTTCCAGGATGCTGGGAGACTAAAATCAGATAAGGAACATACGAACAAACTCTTTCTCCACTGTAAAGCACTTTGCAAATACGATGCCTCAGGAAACAAGACTTGAGAGCCAAGAGGAACAGAAATCGAGAGACTGAATTCTAGTTCTGAGGTATTACAAGGTTCTGATGTAAATCTTAGCCTTTTCCTAGCCTCTGCTTCCTTAACTGAAAAAAAAAAAAAACAGGTGAGACATAAACGTCTCAAAGTTGACCTTCCTAACTCAAAATTTTTATGACGATAGCACTAAAAGTTTATTATTATATATATAGTACAGCGGTTGAGCGTTCGCCTTTCACATGGCCGACCCGAGTTCGATTCCTCCGCCCCTCTCGGAGAGCCCAGCAAGCTACCTAGAGTATGGAGCCCGCGAGGCAGAGCCTGGCAAGCTACCCGTGCGTATCAGATATGCCTAAAACAGTAACAATAAGTCTCTCAATGAGAGACGTTACTGGTGCCTGCTCCAACAAATCGATGAGCAACGGAATGACAGTGATATATTTTTTAATTTTTATTTCTATTTATTTTTGCTTTTTGGGTCACACCTGGCGATGCACAGGGGTCACTCCTGGCTCATGCACTCAGGAATTACTCCTGGCAGTGCTTGGGGGACCATATGGGATGCTGGGATTCGAACTCAGGTCAGCCGAGTGCAAGGCAAACACCCTACCCACTGTGCTATTGCTTCAGCCCCAAAAGCTTATTATTCTAATTTAAATTTTTTTTTATTTCTCTTTGGGGGAAGGGGGCATACCCAGTTATGCTCAGGGCTTACTCCCAAGTCTGTGCTTTAGGATCACTCCTGGCAGTGCTCAGGGGAACATATGCAAGTGTGAGGATCAAACCTGGGTTGGCTGAGCGTGCAGGGGTGGGGGGGGGGGGAAGTGCCTGCCATAGAGTAGGCTGGGGGGTGGGGGTGATGGTGGAAGGGAAACCAGGGACACTGGTGCTGGGAAATGTACACTAGTGGACGGATGGATGTTGAAATACTGTTTGACTGAAACCTAATCATCAATAGCATTGTAAGGGTCACAGTGATTCAATTAAACTCCAAAAAATTTTTTTAAATAAACCTGTTTTGGCTGCATGCAAGGCAAGCACCTTACCCACTGTACTATCACTCGGGCCCCAAACTTTATTAACCTAAAGGTGTTAGTACTTAAATATACCATGTGATTGTTAAGTGGACACTTTCATTAGTAAATCCAAGTTTTCATTGCTCATGATGAAATCTACGTTCAGCCAAAAAATATATATATATATATATATATCATCAGAGCTGGAACTCTGCAATATAGTGCCCCTGCTAATCCCTTCCCAAATGAGCAAACGTTTACCTGTAGTAACACTTTCCAATCTGCACCTTCCACCACCAGTCCTTGTACTGAGAATACTCTGTGGAGAGGGCGGCCAAATCCAAAGCCTTTGGAAACAATTCATTTTAGATTAGAATTTTCTTCTCTGACAATCAACAGAAACAAGAGATAATGAAATAAACCGTGTAATTAGCATCAATCAAAACATGCATTAGAAATCAGACAGAAACGCGCATTGCTCGTGCTTCCAGATGGCCCCGCCAATTTCCCCTAAATAATCAGTTCCAGAGCCAAGGGCTGACAGCAGATGAGAAGTAAACACTGATCAAAGGGAAGCCAATGTACAATAGAGTTGGATGGTTTTAATATACAAGGTACAACGGTGACACCGAACTCTGTAGGGGTTTGGCCCCCTCCCCATCAAAACGCCTCCCGGGACAGAGCAAGTTGACACTGTGTCGTGGGGGTCAAGGCTGGGGTTGTGTTTGTTATCCAGGCTCCCAGGCAGCCCCAGGTTTAAGACGCATGTGGAGAAATCGAGAAAGACTGAGTAAGCAGAGAGAGGTTTGGAAAACAGGGTCATGAAAGAGAGACAGGAGCTGCAGTGCACGGACAATCACCATGATCACATTAACTGGATGTCATTTACATTCCCGTTATCCTAGGGTCAGACTTTTCTTGGCAGAAGATGGAGAAAGATCTTAATTGCTTTCATATTTGACATCTGCTTATCCCCTTCTCTCTAATGTCTTCCAGTCTGTCCCTCCTAGTTTAGTGAGGATCAGGCAAAAGAGGACTAAATGGAAATTAGGATTTTATGCAGAGGAAGTAGAAACCATTTGGACAAAAAGAGGAAAGGAAATGAATCTTCATACAAATTGGAAGCTCACAGAAATCTGACGCTCATGTAAGTAAGAATATGCTGAATGAAAACTTCGATAACTGGTTAGAAGAGACTATGGAGTTTTTATAATACTTATTATTCAGTCTCTTAAGGTTGGAAACTTCCACTTTTCATTCCATGTTAATAGAATTATGATACCCAAAACTCAATTAAAGTTAACACCTAGATTTTCATTCTAATTATCTCAGAATGCATCCCATATTGCTCCTTTTAAAGCATTAACTCTTTCCTGAAGTTAGTGCCAGAAGAGTTTGTTGAATTTTCTTCTGAAAAATTAGTAACTTTTCCTTGTGTAACTTCCCTTGCTCCAGGAATATTTTTATTGAGTTCTAATGGTTTGTTTTTAAGAATATATATTCCTAAGAAAATATATACTGGGGCCGGAGTGATAGTATAGTGTGTAGGGCATATGCCCTGCATGCTGCCAACCTGGGTTTGACACCCGGTCTCCCATATGATCCCCCGAGCACCGCCAGGAGTAATTCCTGAGTGCACGAGCCAGGAGTAACCCCTGAGCATTGCCAGGTGTGACCCAAAAAAGATAAATAAATAAATAAATAAATAAATAAATAAATAAATAAATAAATAAATAAATCGCTGTCACTGTCATCCCGTTGCTCATCAATTTGTTCGAGCGGGCACCAGTAATGTCTCTCATTGAGAGACTTATTGTTACTGTTTTTGGCATATCCAATACGCACAGGTAGCTTGCCAGGCTCTGCCACTTGGGCTCGATACTCTTGGTAGCTTGCCGGGCTCTCCAAAAAGGGGTGGAGGAATTGAACTTGGGTTGGCCGTGTGAAAGGCAAACACCCAACCTCTGTGCTATCGTTCCAGCCCAAAATAAAAAATAAATAAATAAATAAAGAGCTTGCCTCTTAAAAAGTATATATACATATATATATATAAGCTTAGTACACATTCTGATTTGTGTGTGTATATGTATATGAGTGTGTGCGTGTGTGTGTGGCTCCTAAGAGGTGATGTTTAAGGGACCCTTTGCCCAATGCGACAGGCAGTCCAATGTGAGGCCCCCCAGGATGCAGCACTGCTCAGGCCCTCTGGTGCGAGGGATACCTGAGACATCCAGAGGTACTTGGGCGGGACCTTCAGGGCTGTCCCAGCAATGATCAAGGGATCATGTGATGCCATGAATCAATCCAGGGTTGGCAGCATGCAAGGCATGTGCCTTAACCCCTATACCATCTTTCTGGCCCCCAGGGAAGACTTTATTTTCTTTTGATCCTATTATTTTTTAAAATATTTTTAAAATTTAATTAAAGAGGGGCTGGAGTGATAGCACAGCGGGTAGGGCGTTTGCCTTGCACGCGGCCGACCCGGGTTCAAATCCCAGGGTCCCATGTGGTCCCCTGAGCACCGCCAGGGGTGATTCCTGAGTGCATGAGCCAGGAGTGACCCCTGTGCATGGCTGGGTGTGACCCAAAAAGCAAAAATAAAATAAAATTTAATTAAAGAACCCTGATTCATAAAGTTACTGAGAGTCGAGTTTTAGGTATATAATATTTCAATACCAATCCCTCCACCAGTGTCAACTTCCCTCCACCAGTGTTCCCAGATTCTGGCCGCATCCACACCCCCACTCCCACCCCTGTCCATCACCTTCACAGGCACATTACAAGGTTCCAGCGGTTGCAGCTCAGATCTTAAGCTTTCAGTGCTGTTGAGTCTGTGTTCGGGATACACATAGCCATACCATTCTCCCATGCCTGTTAACTGAAGCCCCGACCCTGTTCATCCTTTACTTCCCTTTCTCTTCTACCAGGGAAAATTTGAAATATGCACACTATTTATAAAGACTTGGTATCCGGGGATGGAACAATAGCACAGTGGATAGGGCGTTTGCCTTGCACGCTTCGATTCCCAGCATCCCATATGGTGCCCTGAGCACCGCCAGGAGTAATTCCAGAGTGCAAAGCCAGGAGTAACCCCTGTGCATCGCCGGGTGTGACCCAAAAAGCAAAAAAAAAAAAGAAGAAGAACTGACATCCATCATGCTGTTCTAATGAAGTTGAAAAATCAATATATTCACTTTAAAGTTATGCGAATAACTTTTTTTATGTGATTAGTTATTAATATGTTGGTTTGGGGCCTGGCTCTGTGCTCAGGGATCACTCAGTTGGGGTTGCAGGACAAGTACCTTGCCATGCTATATTATCTGGCTCATCATATATTTATTTTCCCCTTCTCCAAAGCCAGAAATAAAAACGGCCAAAAAAATAAGAAGAGCAAGCATAAATTTAACTAGCATTATCTCTGGAAATACTCAGAAGATGTACTTCCATCAGTTCAATTCATGGGTACATTATAAACATCAAAATACATTAATCTTCATTAAATTGAGGCCAATAGACCATGCTCACTCTAATGTGGAATATTAAGGCCTTCCATTTCTCAGGAAAATATGTCATTCTAAAAATGTTTACATGCTCCAATTTTCCAAAATTAGATTTTGCTCTGCTTTCAGATACGATCCTGAAACAAAATTTCCCCAGTAACATCTATATGCTTGTGATAATAAATTATGGAAATTGGCATGAATTACTAATATGGATTATTTTTTTCTTTTTGGGTCACACCCGGCGATGCACAGGGGTCACTCCTGGCTCATGCACTCAGGAACTAACCCTGGCGGTGCTCAGGGGACCATATGGGATGCTGGGAATCGAACCTGGGTCGGCCGAAAGCAAGGCAAACGCCCTACCTGCTGTGCTATCGCTCCAGCCCCACTAATATGGATTTTAAATAATTAAAAAAAAACACACTGGGGGGTGGCTAGTAGAGGAAACCTCGGAACACTAGTGGAGGGCAGCTGACCCTGGCGGTGGGCTCAGTGATGGAGTACAGCATGTTGAAAACCCAACTACATAACACAATTTTGTAACTCACAGTACTTAAAAAAAAAACAAAAATTTGGAAAAATAAATAAAAGCACATTTTAGCGGTCGGGAGATAGTACAAGGGTTAAGGTGCCTGCCTTCCATCCCACTAAGCCAAATTCGCATCCCTAGTACCACGTACACAAACCTCAAGTGTAGGGTAACGTTGCTTTGCCCTCCCTCTCTGGCCCCTGGGAGCTTGTGTTTGTTGTTGCCCCCCAACCTGTCCATGACCTTTGTCTCCTGATCAGACTCCGACTTGTAAATATTGTCTTTCTTTTCCCCTTACTGTCCTTTGCACGGCTAGTTATTTCAGAGCAATTGCTTTTTGTATGGACACAGGAAGACAGTTAAAAAGACAAGCCTGGGTCTGGAGCGACAGCACAGCGGGGAGGGCGTTTGCCTTGCATGCAGCCGACCCAGGTTCAATTCCCAGCATCCCATATGGTCCCCTGAGCACCGCCAGGGGTGATTCCTGAGTGCAGAGCCAGGAGTAACCCCTGTGCATCGCTAGGTGTAGACCCCCGCCCCCCCAAAAAAGACAAGCCTATGGCTTGGGAACTGATTGACTCCAGATATATACCTCCTGGACATCTGCACTTTCAACTTAAGCTTCAGTTGCGCTTATTTTCTAGATCCCCAAAAGCAGGGTCCCAAGGAGGGACTGGATGGACCCAGGGCAAGCAGTGAGCTATGAGCTACCCTGGCATCAAAATGGGCCTGGCCAAAGTGCCCTAATGCTTAACTATAAGTTAAGAGCTTGGTCATGGACAAATTCTGTCATGATCCAAAAGCAATAACTAGATTCCTGGCTCATGCACTCAAGAATTACCCCTGGAGGTGCTCAGGGGACCATATGGGATGCTGGGATTTGAACCCGGGTCGGCCACGTGCAAGGCAAACGCCCTACCCGCTGTGCTATCACTCCAGCCCCAAAATTCCATTTTTTAAATGAATCTTTACCAGTAGTAACCTTCCTGATTGCTACTAGGTAACCACTCCAGTTAGTAATAATTTCTCTAATTATCTTAATATGTCAATTTTATTTCCTCAGCTAGATTGCCAGGCTTGTAGGGGAATGAAAAAGTGCCACATTTTTATTAATTTTCCTAGTACAAAATATTGTACAGACATTATTTTCTTTGTATTTGACATACAGAAGACAGAACTGAAGAAAATCTCTGCATTTTCTTGAATATTTAATGAATGGATATAAAGTTTTTGCCTGAAATAAGTAGGAAGACTGGGGGGAGTGAGAACAGTATCATTTAGTATCACTAGACACTGCACAATTAAGGATACTCAGTTTGGTCAACTATGTGAAGTTGTAATACTGCTACTCATTATTAGTGTAAAAAATTGAAACAAGGGGCAAGAGAGATAGCAGAGAGATTAAAGTTTTTGCCTTGCATGTAGCTGACTCCAGTTCGCTTCCTGGCACTGTATATAGTCCCCTGAACACACCAGGAGTGAGCCCTGAGCACAGAGCCGGGGTAAGCCCTGATCACTGCTGATACGGGATGGTCCAAACCGCAATTGCTCCTCAAAAGGGAACAAGTGGGGAAATCTTATGCATATATTTAAAATAAGACTTTTAAATTTAGATGCCATCAAGCTGATACGATGATGAGTCCTGATGACGGGTGGTGTGAGTCCAATATACTATTCTCTGCACTTTTGCACATTTGAAATTTTCTTTTACAAAACGTTAGAGAAGGAAAGGGGGCACACTAGTAATATATGTGTAAATAAAAACTGGATCGATCACACTGACTAATAATATAAAGAGGAAACAAAGACAAGCATCATATATAGCACCAGTGGATAGGACTGGTTTGCTTGCATGTGGCCGGCCCGGATTCAATTCCTCCGTCCCTCTCGGAGAGCCCAGCAAGCTACCAAGAGTATCCCACCTGCTCGGCAGAGCCTGGCAAGCTTCCCATGGCATATTCAATATGCCAAAAACAGTAACAACAAGTCTCACAATGGAGACTTTACTGGTGCCCACTCGAGCAAATGGATGAACAACGGGACAACAGTGGTACACACAGTGCTACAGATCTTCCTCAGCTTTTAAAGGACATCTTTATGAACTCAGAATTGTCTACTTTTACTCCCATTTTTCTACTGGATGGGTGATTTGTTTCTCAATTTTTGAGAAAGCTTTAAGTTTTATTACCAATTATTTCTCCCACTCAGCAACTGTCTTTTTTTTTTTTCTGAGTCCCCAAAAGGTTAAGAACCATTGTCGTGAGGTGGGGGTAGCACTGAGGATATAAAAATTTTTTAGTATTTTTAATATGTGTTTGTGAGCCCAAAATGACCTTTGAACCAGAGACACCATTTCTCTCATCTTGCCCTCTACATACTCTATGGCTGGGTTTCGTCTCACTGCCTCATTATTCAAACAAATTTCCCTTTTGAAACAAGTAATGGATTTGAAATATCAGTAACTTTCCAATTACTTTACTAACTCCATCTATTTATAGTGAAATATACAGAATATTTTTCAGAAACTAAACCCCAAGTCAGAAATATTACAATAAAAACTGTAGCGTGAACACAAAACTTACCGTCTTAATGTCATTTTCATGATGAAAGATATACTCAAACAAAGCCTAAAAAGAAAAAACAATGCCAAAATATATTAGATTTAGCTTTAGCAAAAACATCTATTGTTATACCAAAATGAAAAAGTCATTTTAACAGCGGTTAGATTGGACTAAAACAGCAAAGTAAAACTCTAAAGTACCTGGGGTTCACATGAGAAGGTTTTAGCTATCATTTGTTATATAATCACTCGTTCATTTGTTATATAATCGCTCGTTTTAAAATATGGCTATTAAACCACAACAGCTAATTAGAGAGAGGGAACAGAAGGGAATGCCCTGCCACAGTGGCAGGGCGGGGGGGGGGGGGGGGGGGAGATGGGATCGGGGAGGGTGGGAGGGATGCTGGGTTTACTGGTGGTGGAGAATGGGCACTGGTGAAGGGATGGGTTCCCGAACTTTGTATGAGGGAAGCATAAGCACAAAAGTGTATATAAATCTGTAAATGTGCCCTCATGGTGATTCACGAATTAAAAATAAATTAATTAAAACAATAAATAAATAAAATATGGCTATTGACAACTGATTTCTGTTTTTATAGAAAATAAATTGGACAGCTTAAATAATTTAATGAGTTTTTTTATACTGTAGATACTATCTTATCAGAGAGAACCAAAAGAAAAAATCAAGTTGAAGAGTATCTTAAAACATTCAGTCAATTTCTTATACACTGCCTGTACTATACAGTGATTACAATCTTGATACTTTACACAGAAGAAATCTGAGAATGCTTTCTGAAACAAAGGCGAGTTTATATATAAAGTGCACTACTTTTTGCTTACATTTAGCCAGGACTGAGAACCATTACCCTGACGCTGTACTCACCTTATATGGTTAAGTAGATAATTACTGATTACCTCTTAGTAGTCCTCTAAACCCTTATTTTATGCTTGCAAAGAGGCTAGCAACCAGGATGCTCCCAAGGTGCTTTACAAAGAAGGCTTAGAAGCAACCAAAGTAAAGAAAAAAGATAATTGGGACAAGGCCCTTCCTTAACGAACTCTACCAAGGGGTTGGGGAGATAGCCCAGGGGTGGTGGGGGGTTGGGGGGGTGCAGGTTTTGCATACCCAGAAGCTCTAATTAGTCCCAGGCACTACAATGGCTCCTGAGCTCCAAGGGTAACCTGGGAGGACCCCCAAGCACCATTGGAGTTGCCCTGGTAGTCCCCAAAACCACTGAACCTGGGCAACAGAGCTCCAGACCTTCTGAGCACTGTTTGGGTAGCACCACCACCTGCCCTGGAAAAAAAAAAAGAAAAAGAAAAAGAAAACCTCCACTACCCCACCCCCAACACCATCTGTCCTATTATTAAAAAGAACAATATAGTCGGTGCAGATACTGCGTTGAAAAGATTCTCACATCATCCAAGATTCAGTTCGGCATCAGCATAGACACTCTAAGCTGCACGTACCAGCCAGGAGCCCTGAGAAGTACGGGATTAGTTCTACAATACACTCAATACGTGCAGATCTGGGGCCAAGGAATTGGCTCAAAGGGCGGGAATGCCCAGGTTTTGATATCCCCAGAGCTGCATGACCCCCTAAGCGCACCCTGGCCCTGTGCCAGGAGCAGCCCCTGGCTACCACTGGGTGTGGCCCCCCAAATGAAACCCCAAACAGTGCAGAATCCAGCCCTGTCTCATCCAGTAACAGACCAGATTTGTTACTAGAATGGAAGCATCTGGATGCAACTGAGCAAAATGTCTCTGCTGACTGTGCTCTCAGGTTAGCAAATCAGCGGTCCAGCCACCTCGAGTACATGATCTAACCGGGAGGGCCAGAGAGCCCAGGTGGCAGCTCTCCTGTCAGAGGGGAGAGGAGCAGAGCCCCCAGAGTCTACTCAACCCACCTCATCTGACCATCCTCAGAGGAGAAAGCGAGAAAAGCATCACCAGCATGATCGAAAGCTGATCTACCTCCGGGTACTTCTTTTCCGGATTTAAACTTCGAGTCTATAGGGCTAGTGGCGATTTTCATACTCTCGTGTGTTTTGACATGTAGTAAGCTACACTAAAATGCCATTACAACTGAGTTCTAATGAACTAGGAATGTTCTAATGTTCTAGGAATGAACACAGGAACGGCCTCAACACATACTCACAGGGGAATTCACAGAAAACACAGCTAACCATCAGAGCTCAGAGATTTCCAAGTCAGTGTTTTTGATTCTGAATAATTTTAAACTTCCTTTCTCTCTCCCTCCTCATTCTCTCTCAAAAAAATAAAAATTCAACCTTTAAGTAATTAGGATGACTAATATAATGGCCTGTCGCTGTCAGCTCTCAGTAATAATTCTGAGATTGCTAATTACTATTTAGAAGGAATATACCATTTAAAAAAATCTTTAATAGCCAAAAAATCCTACAAAACTAGAAATTAATTTTCTTAGTGAAAATTACATACATATAGATCACCTCCTAAACTTCATTCCTCAAAGATCATGTTACAGATCTTCTTTGTCTATTACAAATTAAAAAGTGCAGTTCTTAACCAGGAGAAAAAGAATTTCCTAAAATAGTTTATAAACTTTACTTCCAGTTGACTTTCCCGACTGTAAGACTAAGAGAAATTTTACATTTATGAGAAAATTTTTTGTGCAAATTTGCATCCATTTCCCACAATAATCCTATGTTTAGATTAATTCACAGCATAAAATCATTTTAAGGAGAAACAGAGAGATTATACAGCATGCAGCCAACCCCAGTTCAATCCCTGGCAACATAAGGTCGCCTGAGCATTGGCAGGTATAGCCCCAGGGTGGCCGAGCACTGCCAAGTGCAACCCTGCCCTCCACCCCCCCACCCCCAACAGCAGCCCTGAGCAGCAAGAACTGAACCCCTGGGCTCCGTTGGCTAAGAAATGGCAAAAGAGGCTCCTGGGTACCCCTGAGCACCATTTGGAGACCTCTCCACTCCCGAAAAAAATTAATTGATTTTTAAGTACATACCTTTGCCAATTTAGGTTTCTGCGCATATTTTGTTAAGTTCAACCTAGATAAATTTATAAAAGGTCCATCAGCACTTGTAAGCATGGAAGCCTATGAGGGAAAATGAGAACAAGAAATCAGACATCTAATGTGCATAAATATTGCAAAGGGAACATAAATAAGGCGGGGGGGGAATGACCTTCCAAATCTCCCAGCGGCAGCAGAGATAGTACGGGGGCTAAGGCACAATCCCCAGCATGGCATGGTAACCCCAGCACCCCCTGGAGTACTCCCCGAGCACAGAGCCGGGATTCCTGGGTGTGGCCCCAAACTGCCACCAGCCACCCTGCCCCTCACTGCCAGTCCTCCACATAATTTTCCATTACAACAACAGTAGAAAATGACTCCACAGAAGGTTCCTCTGGCAGTCCGAGGCTATAGTAACGTTGACAGAACTTACCGTTCCCAGTCTGACAAATCTCCCGGACGAGCTGACAATGGGGCGAGCTGTGTAGGTGGTTCTGGGTGTCCTGATGGCCTGTTCCATAGTGCCTGGCCTGCCACTCTGAGTACTGGGCCGAAGGAAACCGGTAATAGGCCTCCCAGCTTGAGTGATGGGCCTGTGAAGATTGTCAGAATGCAAAGAGGATCAATGCAGGGGCTAGAGGGATAGTGAGGTGGGTAGGGCACTGGTCTTCAACACAGCAGACCTGGGCTCAATCCCTGGCACCCATGTGGTCCCCCATGTTGTCCCCTAAAGCACCTCTGGGAGTAATTTCTCAGTGTAGAGCCAGGAGTAAGCCCTGAGCATTGCTGTATATGTCCTCCTACACACCTCCCCCCCACCAAAAAAAAAAAAACCAACAAAACAAAGCAAAAACACAGAGACGATCAAGATCAAGAGCAACACCGTGAGAGGAGCAGCTCAGCACAGCCTCCTGGTGTTCAGAGGCAGAGGACAGGAGACCCGCACACACCTGATGGCCGGGCTAGGTCCTCCCGTGGGGTTCGTTCCGGGGAGTTTCAGGGAAGTTCCAGGACCTAGGAGGTGAGACGGCAAATTCCATCTATAAGTTTTATTAAATTGTAAAATGTCTCGGTTAACTTAGTTTAAAAGAAAAAAAAATGTGCCGGCCTAGTTAAAAGAATATCAATAACAGGAAATATGTCTGAGACTATCATTAACTTATGATCTATCATGTTCTTTATTTTTTCCCCTTTAATAGTCACACGAAGCCTGTAGGGAGGGTGGTATGAACCCATTTAGCTAAGGCTTAGGAGAGTTAAGTAAACAGGACAGCCAGTTACTACAGCTGTGAATCAAACTCAAGGCGATCAGGTCCCAAAGTTTCAAAACACATATAAATGTGATGGCTCTATCCTCATGGTTTGTTTTCAATACAAATTTCTTTTCCTAATGAAAAACCATTGACCCACAATAGCTGGAAGTTAAATCGGGGTGGGGGGAGATGTGTGAGAAGGGGGCTTCCCAAGCAGTGCCCAGGATCCCCTGAAGCTGCTCCCGGAGTTTCTGTAATACTCAGATCGAACTGGAGTTGGCCTGACGCAAGGCCAGCACCTTGACCCCTGTACCGGCAATCTGGCTCTCACATTTACTAGTTTTAGCTCCATAAAAGCAAAATGAGGGAAGTAAAGGAAATTTTTGAAACATAAAACATGTAGACATGTACCTTTTCCCTTGATTTTCACTGAAACTTTGAAACAGCTATTGCCTTCCAAAATATATAATTGACTGCCATAACTAATCAAGGACCAGCAAGGCCACCATATGTCATGGCTAAGGCATCCAGGACCACTCACGGCAGCTTATCTGCATGCTGGGACGAGGCTTCCAATGACAGTTCTTACAGGCACGGAGAGCCCGGAAAAGTCACCCCATGCCCTCATGCCACACATCAGAGCAAATCACCTTCAGTTAGGTCAATCAGGTGAATCTTTTTTTTAAGGCCCATTTATAACACTTCTGTTATGTAGGTGCTGCTTGAGTTTAGACTCCCAGATAAACAATCTTCCAAAATCTTAGAGGAGCAGTTCAATATTACGCATTTCCATAAAACATTTTTCAATGCATAGTATGGCTTTTATTTAAAATTACTATCCTCCAATCTCACACCTTAAGTTTACTTATTTATTTATTTTTGGTGTTTGGCTTTGGTGGGCTGGAGCGATAGCACAGCAGTAGGGCATTTGCCTTTCATGCGGCTGACCCCCTCTCGGAGAGCCCCGCCAGTTACCGAGAGTATCTCGCCTGCATGGCAGAGCCTGGCAAGCCACCCGTGGCATATTCACTATGTCAAAAACAGTAACAGCAAGTCTCACAATGGAGATGTTACCGGTGCTTGCTCGAGCAAATCAATGAGCAACGGGATGCCAATGACAGTGACAGTTTGGCTTTCGTGCTGAGGGACAACTCTGAGCTCTGCGTTTGGAGGTCACTCCCAGGTTAGTTGGTAATGATTTATGATTATAATATTTTGTGCTCATACAAAGTATTCCTCTACACAATGGCATTCTAGTTACTTAATAGAAAAAAAAGATATTTACGTGGCACTTGAGCAATGGCATTTTCATCTAGCATCTTTTCCGCAACTCCTTCCTGATCTACATCAATTTCATCCACATACACCATTTCAGTCAGTGCCCGGGCTTTTAAAATCCAGGCTGCCTACAAACACAAGCAAAATAAAACATATATAAAGAAGTACTGCATAGCCATTTATTATTATCATCCAAATTCATTCCCCAAATAAGTTCACTACTTAATCCAGTACACCGATTTAAACAACTAGATCAAGAAACTAACATATGAAGGTAAAGTCATTATCAATCAAGAAACAGCCAAATATAAATCACTAAATAAAATTATTGTAATTAACTGATAAGTCTTTTAACATGCCATTTTGTATGTAAGACAAGATTTTTAGAATAAGCTTTGAGTAGAATAATCATTTAAAAACAAATAAAGCAATAACCAATGTTATTTCTGCCATTCTTCTTGAAAGTCAAGTTCTTCATGAAGACATCCCTGATGGTTTAAACTTACTTCCCTCATTCTTTCTCAAAGAGCATCCCTTATACTTCCACTGTGATGTATGGAGATATCTAACAAACAATATAACTTGCTCTAGTATATCCTCACCCTTTCTCAGAATGGAATCTTTTTTTAAAAAAAAACAAAACCTGGTTCACTTTTGAAGTTTCTACCTACATTTTTTGTATACAAGAATTCCCCAAAATACTGAATTGTGCTATCATCAATTTGTCCCGATTCTCAATAGCTAATCAGTATATAACCTCGGGTCTTCTGTAGTCTAGTCAGTTGGGAACCTACTAGAAAGAAGGGGAAGGATGAAGGGAAACAGAAATCTGAAGACATCCTAAGGCTGTATAGAACAAAATATTTCATAAATGTTTAAAACTGGCCTAGGGGATAGCTCATGCTTGGCATGAGAAATAGGTTTGAACCTCTGCAACATGGTTCCATAAGCAATGCCAGGCATGCCTCCCCACGCCCCCCCAAATTTTTTTTAATTGCTTCTTTAAGTTTCATGTTTCTGCTGCACTATAGAATAGAAGCAGAAAACTTGGTGTCCTGCCGACATATGGAGAAAAGGCAACTCTTAATTCTTTGCAGCACAGAATCGGTGCTAAATAGAGGTCTGAAGGGAAATTTGGGGGGCCCTGGATTCACCATGCTATGGAACTGCCTCTGATGCCTGACTCAGCCAGGCGGAATGAGGACAATGGAACTGAGAGAGGAAGGATGAGGAGCATGCAGGCGCCCAGAGTCCTCATATGGAAGACCAGAAAGGCACTCCTTCAGCTAGCGCTTATTTTTTAGCACCTCTTAGTTATATAGATTTAGGCTAGGATCTGAGGAGGAAATATGGATCTTAAGTTCCCTGAACATGTCACCTGCTGGATTAGGCGACAAGGCAAAGCAGCTCACAACAGTAACGAGTGAGTGATACAGAAATGTATTTTTTCTAGGAATTAGAAACTAGAAAATTCTTTGTGAGCTGAAATAATTGAAATGCACACGTAATTTCTTTTTTAAGGAAAGAGAAAGTCATCATGCTCTCATTTTCATGTGAATAAAAGTTCTCTTCACAAGATACTTAGGTTCCTAATATGAAATTACATTTGATTGGTATTCATTTTTCTCTTAACTTTCTGGCTGAGGTGTACTAAGGATTCTTATCAAAATTCAATCTTATGAGATAAAATGTTTCAAATAACACAAATGAATAGGCAGAATATGGATTCAAAGAACAAGTAAAAAAAAATTAATTCCAATTGGAACAGCATTAACCATGGGAATCACCAAAGTGTAAAAGGACTTGAGTTTTTCACTCATTAAAGACCATGAAAATTGCCGGATCCCTATAGCAATTCTCAGAGGCCAGGGAAGGCATCGTGGTCTTGAACTACTGGTTTGATTTAACATCAAAGCTAGCAACAATAACACTGATTTGTCTAAGTGCCCCCGTCCAAACTGCTCTGTAGCATCTGATAGCTTTATTTTCTCCAAAGGGGCTTTCACTGCTCAGCACTCTGGTCACCAAGAAGGGCTGCAGCATTTTCGGCTGAAATGGCCAAGCAGGATGTGGGAGAGCACCTACTGTGCGCCGGATGAACCCGGGGAATCGAGATGCTAAGACAGAGCTCTCCTTCCTAGAATTTCCTGGTCTTGCTCCATATTTGGGGGCTGGAAGGGAGGAAGCACCATCATGTAACTCTGCAGGGTCCTATGGAAGGGCCAAGTCATGGGAGGAAGAGGGCGCCTGGCCAGGTGAACCACAAAGCCAAGGAGGGCTGGCTTGAGGGCTCGGGTACAGCCTGTCTGGAAACAGATCTGAGGATGGTTGCGGGAACAGGGGCAGTGGAGGCGGCAGTTGCAGAAGCAGCTGATGAAAAAGGCAGATGGGGAGGCCGGAGCGGTAGTACAACAGGTAGGGCGTTTGCCTTGCATGCGGCCTACCCGGGTTCAATCCCCGGCTTCCCGTGTGGTTCCCCGAGCACTGCAGGTATGACTCCTGAGTGCAGAGCCAACCCTGAGCAATCCCTGAGCATCGCTGGGTGTGACCTGAAAAGCAAAAAAGAAAAAAGTGCAGATGGGGCCAGAAGATAGGAGCCTATGATGTTGCCATGACGGAGACAGAGTTTCGTGGCGATGGTGAGAAGTCAGTGACGCTTCAGATCTCTGATTTGTGATCTAGTATAATGGACTTCTCAAAGTCAAGTTTTCTGGGGGTGTGAAGGGGGACAGACTTGGGGGTACAGGGTGTGTTGGGCCATACCTGGTGGTGCTTAAGGATATTCCTGGCACTACGCTCAGGAATCACACCTGGCAGTGCTCAGTGGACCATATTGGGGTGCTAGGGATGAAACAGAAGTCAGGGGATGCAAGACAAGCACCCGAACACTTTTACTACTTCCAATGTGGTGGGAAGTCTGGTTCCTGTCCCTCTCTTTTCAGTACTCTTTTTATAATGATTCATTTATTTATTCGTTTTGCTTTTTGGATCATACCTGACGATGCTCAGGAGTTACTCCTGGCTCTGCACTCAGGAATTACTCCTGGCATTGCCCAGGGAACCATATGGGATGCCAAAGATCAAACTGGGGTCAGCAGCGTGCAAAGCAAACGCCCTCCCCACTGTCCTATCTGTCCTATCCTCCAGTCCTGTGCTTCTCTTTGCTCATTACCACAATCAGGGATGCCTATTTCTTCTTGTTGTTTTGTTGTCATTTTCTGTTTTGTTTTGTTTTTGGTTCTGTTTTTACCAAATCTATGTGTTGCCTCACCCTGACACACTTGTGTAATATTTCCCTCACTCTCACTCTGCCATGGGTAACCCTGACCTTGGAGTTCTGCTACTACAAAATCTCTGGTGGGCACTCAGCCTTTTAGGTGCAAAACTTGCTGGGCCCTCTAGCGAAATAAAGCTCTCTCCAACTCCTAGAGCGCTGCCTGGTTCCTGAGGGGAGGCCATACTATCTCTCTGGCCCTACAGGTCGAGTTATTATTATTGTACCATTTATATACATAGTTGGCTATTAACCATCCTTACATTTTAAAAACTATTTTCAAGTACTTACTTGTTATCTCTTGGTCCAGTCTACCTCATAGTCCAATTCATCATACTTCTGAATATCCATCTTCCTACTAACTTCCCAAATATCAAGGGGGTACTTTTTTACAGTAAGCTAAAGGGAAGTAAATCCACTATCTCCACCCCACCCCTCAAACTAAAACACAAAAGCACAAAAACTAAATTGAACTTTTAAAATTTTTATTCTATAAAAATTCACTTTTTCAAAAATGTAAATAGACCTCTTTGTTCAGTTTCTAAACTCTAATTCTTAAGAGATAAAAAATACACGAATTTTTAATATTAAAAGATCTGTAATAAGATCTTACTGAAAACATTACTTCATTTTCAATTTTATCTGTATTTGAAAATATTAATCTCCCTGACTTCTGTCCGAATGAAAATGACCTTACAAATCACATATCACAGCCTGATTAAACATCAGATTGTATGCAAAGAACCATTCTTGGCAATGTGAACAATTCTTGAGATTTTAATAAAAACAGCAGATGGGGCTTTGGCTTAAAAAATTATTCTTTTTTTCATTTTTACTTTGGAAACAAGCCATGTAGTATTTCTTTTTTTTTTTTGCAGCCTTAAAATTCTGTCTTAAAAAACAATTTCAAAACTAATCAGTGGTTTAAAATAAAATATATAACAAAGCACTGTGATCCCAAACTGCCCCTGGAACCCAAATAAAAACAGAAACTTGATTTTAATCAGATATGATTAATTTATTCATAAATGACAGGGTCTGGCAGTTTTTAAAAACTGTTGCTTATATAAAGGCATTTAAATACCTATGGGCTGGAACTGCTGTGAAATCAATAAGAATAATAGGTGCTGGGGCTGGAGAAATAGCACAGCGGGTAGGGCGTTTGCCTTGCACGTGGTCGACCTGGGTTCAAATCCCAGCATCCCATATGGTCCCCTGAGCACAGCCAGGGGTAATTCCTGAGTACAAAGCCAGGAGTAACCCCTGTGCATCGCCAGGTGTGACCCAAAAAGCAAAAAAAAAAAAAAAAAAGAATAATAGGTGCTTTAGCATATTTAAAAGGGGAAAGTACGGTCTCCCCTCTTCTACATGAATCATCATCACAGCAATTATTTTCTTTTTCTCTGTGAAACACTATCTCTTCTCATGCACCCGCTAACTTGACTCTTTAAGACCTTACTCTTGCAATAAGAGCTGGCAACGAATCTGAAGAAAAAAACTAACTCGGTCCATCTTCCAAGAGGTAAATTCAATTTTTATGATGAAAATAAATATCTGAAAAAGTAAAAACTTTAGCTGGTGGAGTAAAACCCATTTAAATAGTTCTTCGGGGAGCCAAGAGACAGTGTAGGGATAAGGTGTACCTGGGTTCAATCCCCAGCACCGAATGGTCCTCAGACTTATGCAGCCCTTGGACCCCCTTTCACACCACCAGGGCATCCTGGGTAATAACGGCACTCCTGGGCCGGAGCAGCACCACATCCTCACCCTCACTCAGAACTGCGGGCTGAGCACGGCCAAGGAGCAGAAAAGGAGCACAGCCTCCTGAGCAACACTTGGGAGAAGCCTCCTCCCAAGATAAAAGTGATTCTGTTGCTCTTCACGTAAAATGCAAGGCCCGTGGTTTCTTTATTTGGCTTTTGTTTTGTTTTTTTGGGTCTCACCCGGCAATGCTCAGAGGTTACTCGGCTCTGCACTCAGGAATCAGAGGACAGGATGGGATGCCGGGGATCAAACCCAGATCAGCAAGGCAAATGCTCTACCTGCTGTACTATATGGCTCCATCCCCAAGGCCAGTGCTTTTACAATACATAAGAAGCTTTTGGCAAACTTATTTGAATAACCGGGGCTGGAGCAACAGCACAGCGGGTAGGGCATTTGCCTTGCATGCGGCCGACCTGGGTTCGATTCCCAGCATCCCATATGGTCCCCTGAGCACCGCCAGGGGTGATTCCTGAGTGCAGAGCCCGGAGTAACCCCTGTGCATCGCCGGGTGTGACCCCAAAAGAAAAAAAAAATTATTTGAATAACTTCAAGGAACCTGGATTCCGACATTCTAGGCACCACCAGTTAACATTTAATGCATCTGCCTCATCTAGGAAAATAGAAACCTAAACACAGGATACATATTATTGTTGCAAATTGACATCTGTTTTGAAGTTGTAAAAATATATTTTTAGGGGTCAACGCCATAGTACAGTGGGTGAAGCACCCGCCTTGCATGCAGCAGACCTGGGTTCAATCCCAGCATCCCCTATAGTTCCCTGAGCACCACCAGGAGTGATCCTGAGTGCAGAGTCAGGAGTAACCCCTGAGCATCACCAGGTGTGGCTCAAGACAAAAACAAAAAATTAAAGGAAAGACAAAAATATCAAAAGCAAGCTCAAAAGACTCCCTTTTAAACTATTATCCATTAGAGAATTAAGTCTTTGAGAGAAAATCAGGGATAATGCTAAACCTGGGTTCTTCCTGGAGAACTATAATGGAGGCTGTCTGTAATTTCCAAATACCACTTATAGTTTAAAATCTCACCAGCAAAGCAAATTGTGAATCTTCAAGTTTAATCAAAACCTTCCACTCTTATTCAAAACTACAAACAACCTACTCTTTTTTTTTTTATGAACTATGTCCTTTTCAAATGACTTGCTACACGTTATGCAATAAATAGTTCTGCAGGGGCAAGAGAGATAGTACACGGGTTAGGGTGTTTGTCTTGCATGCGGCTGACCCAGGTTAGAGCCCCAGCATCATGTATGATCCGCTGAACCCCGCCAACGGAGATTCCTGAGAGCAGAGCCCGGAGTCAGCCCTGAACAAAGCCGGGTGTGACTCCAAAACAAACAAAAGATAGTTTTGCGCCTCCAAATAGGAAATCATGATTATGAACATTCCAAAAGCATCCTTTGGAATAAGTGTTAAGATTTAACCTAGTTACCGTATTTGCGTAATACTACACAGGCAAGTACTTTGCATATTGTTTCTTTCTAAAATGTCTGATGATTGCTCATGAATCCCATATGTCTTTCAAATTGTTTACCTAAAAAAAAAACAACCCACTGTCAGAATTCTCTCTCAGGTGGCAGGACAAACACCTGGCAGTGCTTCAGCTCTCTGGTTTATAACACTCCTTTTACATTATTTCTAACCTTACTGAAACCCCTTTGGGTCGAAAGCTTCACTAGACAGGTAGTGGGTCTCCTAACCAGAACTGCCTCTAACCCGAGGCCCCCTACATCTTACCCAGTTGGCGATTCTGTCTGGCCCCCTTCTGCCTCTGGCCTGGTGAAGGCCAGGCTGTCCCTAACAGTCAGCCTACTCTCCCCACACCGCCCTGCGCCGTGCAACAATATATAGTTCAGTCTTCTCTGCAGTGCGGCTCTGCTTGACTTCTTTCTGCCGAAGCCTCTGGTTCCTCTTGCTGCCTTCTTTATTTTTTCCTGCTTCTGGTCAACAGCAATCATTCCTATTTAAGCTCTCTGTCTTAATGAATAAAGTGCAAGAGTTCTAACAGGGCTATTTATCTACAGACACAAAGGCACCAGAAACACTATAGTTTGCTACGAAGCCACCGAAGGTTTGGGAAGCACAGCTAATTTCATAACCCCACAGGGCAGCACACAGCAAGGCCTCTAATCTACAATGACAACTAAGCAGTAGCAACTAAAGCCTTCTCTAAACTAAAGGTTGTGCTAAACCGTTACCTGACACACTTGTAACTCAGGATCCGGTTCCTGGAAAGCATTAAGAAGGAATCAGACATTTTTTAAAGAAATAGTTTCTAAGGGTGCCAGAGAGCAAGTAGAGTGTTTGCCTTGCACATGGCCAACATGGGTTCAGTTCCCAATACCCCATATAATCCCCCAAGCCCCTCCAGGAGTGATCTCTCAGCACAGAGCCAGAAGCACTGAGCACCACCAGGTGTGTCCCGAAAAGAAAAAAGAAAGATGGAAGAAAGAAAGATAGGAGAGAGAAAACAGAGAAAGAAAGAGAGAAAGAAAGAAAGAGAGAAAGAAAGAAAGAAAGAAAGGAAGGAAGGAAGGAAGGAAGGAAGGAAGGAAGGAAGGAAGGAAGGGAGGGAGGGAGGGAGGGAGGGAGGGAGGGAGGGAGGGAGGGAGGGAGGGACAAGTCCAACAAGAAATCTGATTCATAATCTGTTTCTTGGTCCAACTAGAAATCAGACTCATTACAATTTTATTCATAAAAGCTTATATGTATGTTTACAGTTAGCAGTCTTTATTGAATGTTTCACCTGCAGCATGTTTTATTGAGAAACTAAAAATCAGAAAAAGAAAAGATGGGGCTGGAGCGATAGTACAGTGGGTAGGACATTTGCCTTGCACATGGCCGACCCGGGTTCAATTCCAGCATCCCATGATTCCCCCTGCCAGGAGTAATTCCTGAGTGCAAAGCCAGGAGTTACCCCTGTGTATTGCCAAGTATGACCCAAAAAGCCAAAAAGAAAAAAAAAAAGAAAGAAAACACAAAAGATCAATTGTTTTGCTTTTTGCAGTTCTAAAAACCAAAAAGAATATCCTAAGTATTTTTTAAGACTATGGTAGAAGGGTGACAGCTGAGAGACCAAGTACCTGCACTGTAAGCATGAGGCCTGAGTTTGATCCCTGACACCAACACATATGTGAAACACGATCCTAGTAGCATCGATGTCTGTGATCCCCGACCTCACAGCCAAGCATGTGTGAGCACCACTACTAAAGTGAGAGGGGCCCCAGATCAAAATGTGCATGACCCCTGACCACTTCCACCACACGACCAAAAATGGAAGGGAAGGGGAATAAAGAAGAACCTATTACAGGGGACTAGAGAGGTGCTCACATGGTAGACCCTAACACACGCCAGGGCTTCAGTTCAGTCCGGCACAGCCAGGAGTGGCCCTCTGGTCCCAGCCCCACAAAACATCGACCACTGTGTGCAGAAAAGCCAGTTTCTTTAGCATGACACGTGGTCAAACATGGGGAAAGGTGAAGTCGGGCTAGAGAGTGAGGGTCTCCCAGGGTGGGGTCAGCCGACAGTCAGAGGGACCCAGTGCAATCCGGCAACTAAGAAGACACGGCAGCTGGAGGATTTCAGTGCCAGCATGCAGGAGATGGATCGGAAAACGGCCTCACAGCCAACGTCCTACGGTCTACACTCGCTTTCTCTAAGACACTGAGACAGGGGACAGGAGTTGCCCCTTCTATTAACTTGCACGGTCTGTCTGCCCCATGAGCTCATTTGAGTCTCCTAACACCCATCTGAGAGGAGCAGGGTAGGTATAATCATCCTTTGGACAGATAAGGAAGCCCAATTCAGAAACATCATGTAATTGACTCAAGGTCACACCAAAGGCAGGGAGGAAACAGGGCTCTTTCTTGCCAGTGCATCTTGGAGATAAAAAGAAAAAGGGTGGGGGTTGGGGGGGAGAAGGATTAAGACAGAAATGAAGCCTAGGACAAAACACAGGAGAGATACAAGATAAGGTCCACAGAGTGGGGTAGAAAATCACCCCCAGGAGATGTGCGGACATGCTTAGAAAGGAAATGGAAAAGCAAACCTCGAAGGGAGGCAAGAAGGCACAGATAATAAGTAAAAGCTGAAAGCTTGTTATTCTGCCCGGGGCAGGAAGATGCATGCTTCTCAGGGTCCAAATTGAAAGTGTCGACTCAGCCTCAGAGGGTCCTGGGCCTGAGCTGAGCAAGCCTTCCTGCCCGCCTTGCCTTTCCGCGCCCCCCGCCCAAGCTTACACGTGGGATTGATCCGGCAGGTAAAGAAAGAGCTGTGGGACAGGAGGTCACAGTAGAAGGTCGGAGTCGAACATGAGACACGGGACTGGAGTGATTGCACAGCAGGTAGGGTGTTTGCCTTGCACGCAGCCGACCCGGGTTTGATTCCCAGCATCCCATATGTCCCCCCTGAGCACTGCCAGGAGTAATTCCTGAGTGCAGAGCCGGGAGTCACCCCTGAGCATCGCTGGGTGTGACCCAAAAAGCAAAAAAGAAAATGAGACACATAGTATTGAGGCTGCGGGGATGGAAGCTGGACTCAACTTCTAAGTGGGTGGGGGGCAGTGGATACGTCAGGGTCCCCACCCCCTCCTGGGGCGCTGCTCTGAAAACCTGCAGTGGGAGGAAAAGCATGTCATTCCCGAAACGCCAGAACGGTTATCGATCGCGTGGGATTTCGCAAGAGGACGGGCGACAGGAGCATGAAGGAAGGAGTCAGGGGAAAGGGAGAGAGATTATTCGAAAACTATCCAGTGGTAAACAACTTCGCTGAAGTTTCGTCAACGTCATGTTACCAACATTTTTGTGGACACTTGTCTCACACAAGGTTCCCAGGTTAGCAACATCCTTTGAGGAAACTCGAAATGCCAGGTTCCCACTTGCAGTTCTCTCAGGCGACTTCCGAACCCCAGAAGCGGCTGTTCTTCACCGCTCCCCACATTGTCAGTGAACCGAGCCTCACAACAGTCCTTTGACGTAGGTCTGTGGACATCACCCCGATCTCCCAAATGAGAGGACACCAAGGGCATGGCGCCGCGCCAGGGTCCACCAGAACAGTGGGAATGCAAAGGAAAAGAGGAAGGGTTCGATTATAGACAAGGGGTACAACTTTTAATTTATCCCCGAGACCTTCATCTTTGGAAATTTCACAATTAAAGCTCGTAATTGGTGTTTTTGGTTTGGGAGCTACACCGGGTAGTGCTCAGTGGACATCCACAGGGTCGGAGATGGAGGATCAGCTATCTACAAGGCTCGTCCCGGAACCCCTATATCGCTATCTTTCCATCCCCAGTTGGCAACTTAAATTTAAGCCAGCACATAGGATCTGCTGGGGGTATCGCAATCTACTTCTAGGGGCATCGACGGAGTTGCAGCAGCAGGCCTAGAGGGAGTTGGAAGCCCAGGGCTTGATCCGTTTTGATATCTGTCCCTGAACAAGCCACACTCCATTTCCCAATCCTCCCCCCTCAAACCGCTGAGAATGGCTCTCGACCCCAGGGATAGGTTTTCTCCCAAAACAAAGCCCTGCATTTTAGGAAGTCGACAGAATTTTCAGAGTTCCTCCTCTTACAGTCAGTGATGGGCAGAGCCTGGCAAGCTACCTGTGGCATATTCGATATGCCAAAAACAGTAACAACAAGTCTCACAATGGAGATGTTACTGGTGCCCACTCGAGCAAATCGATGAACCATGGGAAGACAGTGCTAGTGCTACATAGTCAGTGATGTATCAGGTGGCTGCACCTTCAATAAGAAGGCTCCATCACGAAGGGTTCCCCTAGAAAAGCATATACACGATGAAGAGAAAAGCACCATTTCTCTACCACCTCCCCTTTCGGAACCCAAAACGCACTCCCAGAGGAAACGTGCTCCATGAAAACATGCCTTTGGCTCTCTTTCCAAGCACGGGAGGACGAGGACGAAGAGAGTGAGCAAAAGGCACGGCCTAGAAGCTGCAGAGTACTCATTAGCATCAACTTCAATTCCCATCAGTTTGCTTCCTTCCTTCCTCCCTTCGGTTAAGGTTTTCTCCAAGGTTGCCACTCTTCCTTCAGGGGATTGACTCTCCAGATCATTCCGAACGAACGTGACTTCCTAATTGCCCTCGGTACTCCCTCTGGCTAATGAGTCTGCCCGGTTCTGCTCTTACACTAGGGTGAGCATTAGGATTCAGCAGTAACAGGAAGGGGGAGAAAAATGGAAGAGAGCCAAGACCTGCATGGGTTTCTGAAGGGCAGGCAGATCAAGAAACCAAGGGGCCAGGTGGAGATCCAATCTGCATAAATTAGCAGCACATGAAGGCATACAAAAAAACAAACCTACTCCACAAAGTCTTGTCTCCAATGATTAAGTCAGGCACAGTCTCCACGGCACGAAAGAGGAAAGAAATTACACAATCGCACGGAAACATATTTTTCTGGCTACGAGCACCAAATCATTTTCTCAACCAACAACTAACACACAGTTCACTGGGGAGGCCTGGTTCCACATCTTTCATCTAAACCAGGGGTTTTCACTTCTCTCCCTCCTAACCAATCACGGTCAGGCCTTCCTCTCTGTAATAGCTCTCATTCGGCGCCAAGACGGAGATGGAAAATGTGAGATACAGCTATTTGAAAAGCTATCAGAAATAGCTTTTCTACCCCATTCATCTACCCCATTAATTTAAAAAAAAATTTTTTTTTTTAAACCTGAACTGCCTGAAAACTTGCCTAATTTATCAACTGTTTCATTATAGTGCAACTTTAAAAAAAAAATTCAGGTTTGCTTTTCAAGTCCTGAATCTGACATACGGAGAGAAAGGACAGTAATCAGATTAAGCAACTAATCAGGATGATCAGTTAGAGCTGGAGAAGCGAGGCCCCTCTAGGTTACCGTGCCCTATGCAGTGTGGTTTGCATTTCTCCCTCTGAAGGCTTGTAAGTCTGAACCACTTTCTCTGTCAAGATACCAAGATTACTTTGAGAAAAGATAACTTCTCCTTATGAATCACTGTTCTTACTACGGGCTCGTAATCCGGGGGAAACTGTTGAACTGGCTGTTTAGCCTTCTTTATACTTAACACACCAGAACCGTAACAGCCTGAGTGCCACAATCCTGCTGCCTGTCTCTTCTTTATACTTAACACACCAGAACCGTAACAGCCTGAGTGCCACAATCCTGCTGCCTGTCATTTGGCAAAGGCAGTTCACCGTCCCATCTTCTTCAAAAGCCCATCCCCATGCCATGTTATTATCGTCTGAAAGGTTATTATACACCCTTTAGTATTTCTGTTCGAAAACAAAAACGAATTACTCCAAGGAAGCAAGCTATTAACCTTGACCTTCGTAAGAATCAAATTAAATAAAATCTAGATATCCTAATGGAAAGTACAAAGCGCTATTTACATTTTTTTTTAATGACACTCAATGAAACTGGTCTCTCTTAAATAGAAATAAATATACAAGGAAAGTCTCAGAGGTAGTTTCATCCCAAACACTGGGATCAGAACCAAAATATTTTTAATAGCTCCCCAGATTAAAAATATTAACAAAAAAAAAAAATCACTTTAAGGAGACTCTCCTCGTCTGGGAGAAAAATGTGCAAAGCCAAAAGAAAAATAAATAAGTTGTTTTTGGTTGGGGAGGAATGAAAGCAAAAGCAAAAATGAATCCATTTGGCCCTCAGAAGAAATAATTTAATTTCCTTGCTCTGCCATGAATCCAAAAACTACTTCAAATCACATTTGGTCCCAAAAATCAGCTTTGTGGCACAGCAATGGTAATTCAGAGTTGTAGAGGAAAAGTACTCTCAGATGGAAATGTCTGAAAACCTGGCCCAAGAGTCAAAGAGGAGTGGACGAGGCTCCATCAGCAAACTGCTGGGCACTGAGGCCCTTCCGGTTCATCTCTGATCGTATTTCTGTTAGCTTCGAAGAGTTTCTACTCTCACATCATTAACTTCCTCCAACAAAGCAATGAGAACCCAGAGAAATCTCAGTGATGATAACTGCTATTAGAAATACTCTCCTAGAGGAATCCAGTATGTTCTCAATTGGTTTTAAAAAAAAAAATCAAGGGGCTGGAGAGATAGTACAGTGGGTAGGGCACTTGCCTTGCATACAGCCAAACTGAGTTCAATCCCCAGCACCCCCACATGGTGCCCCAAGCACTGCCAGGGGTAAGTCTCTGAGTGCAAAGTCAGGAGTAAGGCCTGAGAATAGCTAAAAAACAAAAGACAGAGAGAGAGAGAAAGTGAGAAAGAGAGAGAGACAGAGAGAACGACAGAGAGACACAGAGAGAGAGAGAGAGAGAGAGAGAGAGAGAGAGAGAACTATGTTTGTTCATTGCAGCAGCTTAATACAATAACCAAGATATGGAAACAATACAAATGTTCAATATAGATGACTGGATAAATAAGTTGGTATATATACACAACAGAATAGTATGCAGTCATAAGAAAATTTAAAATCTTGCAGTGTGCTGCAACTTAGATGTAAATGAAAGATATATTAAGTGAAAAAAGTCAGAGGGAGAAGGACAAATATTGAAATGATGTCACCGATCCATGAGACACAGAGAAATAAAACAAAGCGACAGCCAGCAAAAATATGGGCCTGGGCCTGACATTTATAGACCTGCTATCCAGGGCTCATAGTCTAAGGGGAGGGAAGACAATTTGCATGATCCAATACAAAAAATAAATAAATTGCAAGTTTTAATCAAAGAAATTTCCTTAATGTACCAAAAGGTTTTTGTTATCAGCATCAGCATGCTCACAAAAATATTTGGAAGTGTTTAAATAATTACAAAAAAAAAAAAAGGCATAGCTTCATCAAACTTGGGAATTTATTATATTTGGAAATATTTTCCAGTTATACTGGGGAATACTTCCAAAATGAAATGGCAACTGGGTACAAAAGACATAAACTGGTGCCAACAGAAACATCCAGTGAGAAAGTAGTGTCTGAAGGCTGGGTCAGAGAATTACACGCGGGAAGCAGCCCTGAAAACTTGACAGCAGTCTCTCTAGGTATGCAAAGCCCAGCTGGGGAACTAACATCCCGTGAAACTCCTATTCTGGGGAAATGCTACTCATTATTCCAGAAATAATATAAAGTTCCCCCACAAACTAATTGTCTCAGCCAAACAAATCGAAAGAAAGGAGGGAGAATGATCATTCAATATGCACAAGCATTGCACAAGTCCCAGATTTAATCCTCTGCACGTCTGGGTCCTTGAGCACTACCAGGGGTGACCTTAAGTGCTGCTGGATACAGCCCCCCAAAAGCAAGTAAAATGAGACAAAAAATAAAGGAAAGAAAGAAAAAGAGTATTTTAAGTTCCTGGTGCTGGCTCTCCTAGGCCTACTGTGATATTCATAGGAGCTAAATCTATCACCTCTTGTTCAAAGTAGCAAAAAGAATGCAACAAATTAACATTGTAAAAGCAAGTTTACAGTATTAGAAACTAATTAGGTGTCATTAAGTTCTACTTTGATTTCTCAACAAATAGGGCGATGGAAAAAGCGAGGCCTTAACAAGAGCTATTGTGATAATGAATGATCTTAAACATGTCAAATGGTTAATCTTTACAACAGCAAGATTTCCCAGTATAATCTGTGTCTGTTTTCATTATCATTGTCAAAAACCACCGTTCCAACAATAAATAAAATAACTGAAAACAAGACAACCTTCCAAGGAGAGGGGCTCAGAGAGATAGTATAGCAGGCAGGGCCCTTGCCTTGCATGCAACCAACCCAGGTTTGATCACACCTGATATAATACCCCAAGTCCCACCACGAGTAATTCCTGTGCTCTCAGGCAGGAGTATCCCTGAGTTCAGCTAAGTGTAGCCCTAAAACAAGCAAGCAAACAAACAAACACAAACAACAACAAAAACAAAACCCTTCCAAGTGTGAAATATCCTGTTTTCAAACAGACCTCTACCAACTTGGATATTCCACTCTCTGGAGAAGCCTGTGTTCTCCCTTGAACACATTTTCTTCCTTCCTATTTTCTCACATCTTTCTAAGCAAGTTCCAATCAATTAAAACTACCTTGCTTCACTTCCCCTCTCCCCCCAAAAAGGGTAAAAAAGACGCTCCTTAACTCTTACAAAACTAGTTTTGAGGCTATGAGTTCTCTTGAAGCTGTTGCTTTTCCATGAAGCTTTATGTTGCTCCTACAAATCTGAATAATAATCCCACTCATGAAAGTACACTGTTGGTTAAAAAAACAAAAACAAAAACAAAAAAAACCTTCCAAGAATGTCAGTTAGGCCTAATGAATTTGTAGAAACCAAATAGAAACACCTGAGCTCTAACCTTGTGTAGGAGCTAATTAGGGAGATTTAGATTATGTCCTTGATTTATTGGTCCCATTCTTCCATGTGGTCTGGAGCGATAGCACAGTGATAGGGCATTCTCTTTTCACGAGGCTGACCCGTGTTCGATTCCTCCGCCCCTCTCAGAGAGCCCGGCAAGCTACCAAGAGTATCGCACCCGCACGGCAGAGCCTGGCAAGCTACCCGTGGCGTATTGGATATGCCAAAAGCAGTAACAATAAGTCTCACAATGAGAGACGTTACTGGTGCCCGCTCGAGCAAATCCATGAACAATGAGATGACAGTGACAGTGACAGTGATTCTTCCAGGTTAAAGGAACAGTGGCACGACTTCCTCTGACACATAAGTAAATCTCAAAAGAGATCAAAAGCGCCGTTAATCTCGCACCCACATAAGGCTGAACAGACTGGGGTAAATCACATGGGGCGGGTCAGCCTGGTGCTCACCCAAGCAGAGCGCCGCCCCCCCCCCCCCCGCCCAGCAGCCACTTGCTCCCACAATCCAAAATTGATGCTATACCTTTTCCCCCACCCCCTGACTAACTCCACTGTCTCAGGACGGACCTCACCAAGATATAATCTGCTGAAAATTCAGGTATGCAGGTTTTGTGACTAAAATCTTCAGGCTTTCTCGGGGTCAGGATGGCTACCTCCCCCCACATCCCTATATTTCCAGAAGCCTCAGCAGTCACATCCACACCCCAAAACTCCCAACCAATTAAAGAGCTATTCCAGCCTTACCATCCCAATAAAAATACTGAATCCTCTGAACAAACATCATGACCTATTAGCACCTGAATTGCAAACCATAATGCACAAAGGAAAAGGAGAGAGAGAGCACAAGAAGGACAGCGCCTCCCATAGAAGGAGGCTGGAGGTGGGGGAGTGGGGGGTTGGGAGGGTGATGGTAGGAAAACACAGGGCAATGGTGGTGGGAAATGTACACTGGTGGAGGGACGGGTGTTGGATCATTGTATGACTAAAACCCAATTATGAACAGCTTTGTA
Source organism: Sorex araneus (assembly GCF_027595985.1). Lineage (NCBI taxonomy): Eukaryota > Metazoa > Chordata > Mammalia > Eulipotyphla > Soricidae > Sorex > Sorex araneus. The sequence goes on from NC_073304.1 coordinate 12,467,265, forward strand.
ATGGTCTATCTCATGGATATTCAATTAAAAAAAAATTCCATCTCCTCTGGCCTCTTCCTTAATAAAAACATTCTGCTTTGCCTGCCCATTTCTGAAGTAAACAAATATCTGCCCAGGGCAAAAGGAGATATTGTCCCTCTGTCCATAGCCACACCACCTCCCTCACGCCAATGGAACCGATGGCAACTGGGCAGGACTTCCTTCAGGACTTTTCAGTTTGAATCCAAGTACACAATATGTCCAATTTCTTTACTGCTTAGCTAAAAATCTAAAAATTTACAACCTAACACAAAACGCCAAATGTGGCAGAAGGAAAAAGCATAATAGGGAAAGGTCAGGAATATGACGTTTTGAAAAAATTGTTATGAAGCACCAAAGAGATATAGTATTGAAATTAGTATTATCATAAAAGAAATTTGGGGCTGGAGTGATAGCACAGCGGGTAGGGCGTTTGCCTTGCACGCAGCTGACCTGGGTTCGATTCCCAGCATCCAATATGGTCCCCTGAGCACCGCCAGGAGTAATTTCTGAGTGCAGAGCCAAGAGTAACCCCTGTGCATCGCCGGGTGTGACCCAAAAAAGAGAAAAAAAAAATGAGACTCCATCTTTGTGACTCATTGAATTATTCACCTGTACATCAGTGTGCACGCCCTATAAAAGGGGAAAGAGTACCAACTTCTTTAACTGAGGATTAAAAGGGATGACAGGGGATGACTCTGAACCAAGTGTGATAGAGAATAATCAATTATTAGCTATCACTTTAAAAAGTTATAAGGTTACTTTCTCCGCTGAGCATAGAAATACATGCACATTTTAGAACTCAGCTCTAGCAAGAATTAGGCACTTAATAAAGTCTCTGAATTAAACATAAAGTCCAAATCAGAGTGCTTAGCACAAACCAAATGTACATTCTCAAGCACAATACTGCAAGTCACAGGGATTTTATGTCATCAAGAGTACAGGATTTTAATTATCAACAAAATCTCTGCTACTTTACCTATAACATGTCCCTAGGATAACCACCACCCAGATATCTGATCCTTGCCCACTATCAAAAAAAAAAATTCAGTGGTCAAATAAGTTTCCAAACTATTAGATTCCACCAACATTAGTTTCTCCAAAACTTCTCAGAGCACTTAGCATAAATATAAGTACTTAAATATCAAAGAAGGGAATATCTATTTCCCAAGTGCATGTTAATTAGGAAACTTTTTCACTGAGCAGCTCTTGGGACTGGCACTGAGAGACAGAGAATGGAAACTCCCCTAATTCGATGGAAAAAAAAAATGCAAACAGGATGCACAGTTCTTGTAAACTACTGGGCCTGGAACAATGTTTGGAGTATCATCGGTTTAGAACAAAATTTTTTGTACAAAAGCGAAGGAATCAATTAATGGGCTAAATCTCCCCAACAATGTGATCATGGATTGTTATTATTTTAGCAACATCGATGGGACTACAGACCCAATAAGTGCCACTGGAAAAATGAAAAATCATGATTCCTATTAAGTAAACTAACAGGAACAGAGTTGAATCTGGCATCCCTGTGAATCCTAATTTTTTTGAGGAAGAGGAGGATGATTTGAAGGCCAAAAACGTTTGTCTTAGTTTTCCTCCACCCATTTGCAGGTAGATAAGGCCAAGTCACACTCATGCCGCTGTTTATGCAGAGTTCCTCCCGACCCTCCTAAGCCTCCAACATCTCCAAGGAAACATCACTAGAGGCTGAGCTGGGAAAATAAGTAGAGTCCACTATTACTAGACACACTAATTGCCACAGTTCCGTGCCTAATCGCCCTTGAACTTTCTTTTCTTGGTTTGGGGGCCACACCCTAGGGTGCTCAGGGCTGTGCCTGGTATGGAGACGCAAGCGCTGGTCTCGCTGCACTGCGGCTCAGGCCCGCCCTGGTTCTGTTTTGGCCCCTTCCAGAAACCCCCTGCCCACAAGGGCTGCACTTCTCACACACAGCACAATCCCCTCTTTATCTAATAGCACTTTTGATTTAAGGAAAAACTGTAACTGGAGTTACTTTAGGTAAGCTTTCTAATCAATGACATCCTGTCTTTTAGGAAACTTACCCCCTTCCTCTACTCTAATTTTAAAAAATGTGTCTTTTGCCTTCTTAGATTCTCGTGACCGCCTTACTAGCCTCAAACTGCAATCAAGCCCCAGGAACAAAAAAAAAGCTCCTTCTCTCTTGGATTAAAAGTTTTAAGACAAGGGGCCAGAGCGATGGTACAGCCACTAGGGTGTTTGCCTTGCACGCAGCCGACCCAAATTCAATCCCCTGCATCCCATATGGTCCCCCCACCCCCACAAGCACCGCCAGGAGTAATTCCTGAGTTGCAGAGCCAGGAGTCACCCCTGAGAATCTCTGGGTGTGACCTAAAAAGCAAAAAAAAAAAAAAAAAGTTTTAAGAGGAAGTGAAAGGATCACCTGTTTGATAGTGCCAAAGCAAAAAAAAAGAGGCAGCTTTCCCATCAGAACATAGAGAAAAGGGCCTGTATGTTTAATGACTGTAAAAATCAATCACGCACGGGCAACGCGCTTACAGGCCGGTCCATGTGCAAAAAGTATCAGTGAATCATCCGAGTTCCGGAGCTGGAACTCGTTCTTTGAGGGGCACTTGGAGGGGCTGCTGACGCGTGGGAAGGGGACGACCGTGGCAGAGTTCTATGGGGTCACGAGGGGGCTCGGAGACTCCAGAGGGGTGGCCGGTGCAGACCAAACCCCGTCACCTGGCCCTGAGCATCCCATCCCTCCCAGGGCCTGGGGATGCTTCCGGGGCCCTCAGCCTCCTCGCCGGGATCCACAGGGCCGACTGGGGGTCCGCCCGGTACCTGGTCGTAAGGGGACTTCTCCAGCATCTGCGTGCACAGATCCGCGCACAGCTGGAACTTCCTGCGCCTGAAATAGCTCCAGGCCAGGAACAGCGGCTCCAGCTCCGAGCCCATGGGTGCCCGGAGGGCTCCGGGAGGAGCAGGGCCCAGCCCCGGGAGGGCGGAGAGGCCCGGGCTCTGCAAGCTGGGAGCGGGCGGGCGGCGTCCAGCTCTGCCCGGCAACGCGGGGCGCCGGGGGCCTCGCTGGGGAGGCCCACGCAGCGCGCCTGAAAATAGAAAAAAAAAGAAAGAAACGACAACAACAACCGGACGCGAGCCGAAGCCAGCTAGGGGATAACAAAAACATAGTGCAAAAAAGAGTACTATGAAAGAGCGACTTTTGATGGTTAGTTTTGAGAACGAGGCACCGAGACGACTGCGAAAAGGCAATGACTTAGACACCCCCGACCGGGGTCCTTCGTCCTCCCGGAGGGGGCGCGGTTGCCTAGCAGCCGAACGCTCCGCTTGCTCCGCAAAGGCGACGAAAGTCCCTAGAGTTGTCCTTTTGCAGTGGGTCTCTGTCCGACTCCTCCCCTTCATGCAACTTCTGCTGTCACTTACCCTCCATCTTTAGAAACACAAACAGGAAACCGTGTGTTTAATATCATCCCACCCATCAGAACCCCAAACTCTCAATCCCTAGAATGTTCCAGTTTATTTCTTCAAGTTTCTCACGCCAAATTGAAAAACATGGCAGGGGCTAAAGGAATAGAACAGCGGGCAAACTCTTCCTTGCATGCATCTGACCCGGGTTCAATCCCTGGCAGTCCATTTGGTCCCCGATCCCTGCCAGGAATAAACCCTCAGCACCTCCAGGTTCGCCACCCTCCCACCCCACCCCCAAAAGGGCATTGGAAGTTGTTTCATATAATGTGATCATTTTATATTTGAAAGACGCTCAAAGGATGCAAATTATTTCCCTGAGGTTGCATGGTATTAGGAACTGACGTGTAATCTGGTGACTACAGGCTAAAAGGGTTTGTTAATCCCACGATGCACAGAGGCTTTGGTGTGGCTAGACAGTATTCTCACTAAGCAAGATAATAGTGCAAAATGTTTAAGAAGGAGTTTTCTGAAACAACATCTCTAACTACTTGCTGTTTTTCAAATCATTCCAATAGAGTGATTTCTTCAAGGATAGCTCTGATTTCCTCCAGAGATGAGTATCTGTAATACTAATGAAAAGAGAAGGGTGAGTGCACAAACTACAGGTAGACTTCATTCTGAAAGACACGGAAATACTGTTTTCCTTGCTTCCTTCCACCCACAGTGAGGGATGGAAGAAACATTAACTTACTATTGAACTTTCTGGTCAAGTCTAAATCTCTTGTATAGATAAAGAAACAAACTGACAGCAACTCTTGACAAAGATAAATCGCTCCCAATTTTATCAAATAATGAGAGTACCAAAACCCAGATATTTAATCCAGATATTTTTATCTTTCCACAAATCAAAATGAAACTTACCTTTCTAAACTAAAAAGGATTGTAGATTTTTTTTTTTTTTACAAAGCAATCTTTCTTGCTTCTTGCTTCTTGGGGGCAATTATCAGCATTATGATTGTTATGCTTTTTATAAATGCAGTTGGTTCATTTGCATTTGTCTGGAAGCAGAGTCATCTGTTCTAATGCAGCAGTCCATTGTTTCTTAGAGAGGCTTTTTAGAACCACACATGCTGGCTGTTTCACAGGACCCTTTTGTTTCTGATACAACATAAAAAGGATGGGCAAGTCATTCTTAACCTCCAATTTAGGTAGAACTTTAACAAAGACTTTTTCTTTTAGAGTAAATGGAGACTTATAGAAAAGTTACAAAGGTAATACAGAGAATCTCTTACCCAGTTTCCCCTAGTATTCATCTTAACATCTTACACTGTTAAGATACAGATATCCTAACTAAACAACCAACAATAAATAGTACATTACTATGAATCATTTCCTGTAGTCTCCTTTTTCAATTCCAAGATTCCTCTTTTTATTTGCTTTTGGGCCACACCTTGCAGTGTTCAAGGATTTACTCCTGGTCCTACACTCAGGAATCACTGCCAACAGTGCTCAGTGGACCACATACAGTGCCCAGGGTTGAGCCAGGGTTAGCTGAAAGCAAAGCAAACACACTAACCCCTATAGTACCTTGCTGCCCCCAAATTCCTCTTAAATTAGACACCATATTTACCAATCCAGTCTCCTTCATCTCTTGTCAGTCATCATTTTTCACTTAAAAATTTTAATCTTTGGGGCTAGAGTGAGAGTACAACAAATAGAGCGCTTTCTTGCCTTTCATGTAACCGACTCGGATTCAATCCTCAGCTCCACATATGGTCTCCCAAACCTGCCAGTTTTGATCCCTAAGTGCAGAAAAAGGAGTAAGCACTGGGGCTAGAGCGATAGCACAATGGGTAGGGCATTTGCCTTGCACGCAGCCGACCCGGGTTCGATTCCCAGCATCCCATATGGTCCCTGAGCACCACCGGGGTAATTCCTGAGTGCAGAGCCAGGAATGACCCCTGTGCATCACCAGGTGTGACCCAAAAAGAAAAAAAAGGTAAGCACTGAGCACCACCAGGTATAGCCAAAAGAATTTTTTAAACTATTTTTTATTATTCATAATTATTCTGACAGTTTTGAAGAGTCCTGATTCAATATTCTGTAGAATACTGGGGAACTTTGAAAAGTAAAGATGGCCAGGGCTAGAAAGATAGTATGAGATTAAGATGCTTGACTACACACAACCAATCCTACTAGATCCCCAATTCTACATATTGTCCCATAGCACTATCTGGAATGACCCCTGGACACTGAGTAGCCTCTGAGTACTGCCAGACAAGGCCTATCAAAAATATAAATGACCAGGGGCTGGAGTAATAGCACCGCGGGTGGAGTGTGTGCCTTGCACGTGGCTAACCCGGGTTCGATTCCCAGCATCCCATATGGTTCCCTGAGCACTGCCAGGAGTAATTCCTGAGTGCAGAGCCAGGAGTAACCCCTGAGCATTGCTGGGTGTGACCCAAAAAGCAAATATATATATATATATATATACATATATATACATATATATACACACATATGTTATATGTATATATATACATATATATATATGACCAGAGGACAGAACAATAATAGAATGGGTAGGGTGTTTGCCTTACATACAGCTGACCTGACCTGATTGGCTGAGTATCTTCAGGAGAAGCTCTTAGACCTCCTGAATGCTACTTGGGAGGCCCCCAAATACAGAAATAAATAACAACAAAAGGGGGGAGGTGGGGAAAGAGAAGCATCAAAAATATTTTAGGAACACAAAATTCATCTTCAGAAGACAAGCAACTTTTTCTCTTAGTTTTTCACTTCTTTTGTTGCCTTACATATAGCTGGTCTGGGTTGGATCCCAGCATCCTGTATAGTCCCCTAAGAGAGTGATCCCCGAGCACATAGCCAGCAGTAAGCCCTGAGCATTGCCAAGTGTGGCCCAAAATCTGAAGGAAAAAGAAATTCTACACCCTCCCCTGACCAGAAAAGTCAAATAGAAGGGAAATTTGTAGAAATTATTTGCAAGTGCAGGATGTCAGGTATATCCAAATGTAACATAAAATGTACTTTTAAAAGGTCTTAATTATATTTTATTTTAAATTCATGTTATATGTTTATGGTTAATTTTGTCGAAGTATAGATAGAGTTTGTTACAGTTTTTAATTTTCCAATGTGTATTGCATAAGTCCCTAAATGGTAGGCTCGTATAGCAGGCAGAACAGCAAATGCGTATAGTTCTGGTGAAAACGGTGAAGAGTTACTTTCTTCCTACTAGGGAAATGAAGCAGAGTGGAAACCACTTAATCCTTTTGAAAGAGTCAATCTCGCGATCAGAGCTAGATCTCAGTCCAAGGATCCTTTCTCTGCAGCAACTAGATAGTTCTTTGGTTTAATCTGGTTCGAAAGCAAACAGCCCAAAGGGTTGGAGCACATGCTTTGCATTCGCAAGCCCCTCATTGGATCACAGCACCACATGGTCCTCTGAGCACAAACCTGGGGACAATCACAAATATGAGTGGACGTATACTAATAAATAAACTAATAAGTAAACACAAAAATAAGAACAAAACCAAATTGCAAAAAACATAAAACTTTATTATTAGTAGTGTTAGTATGAGTATTATTTTGGTTTGGGTGTTAGACCAGGAGGTTCTTAGGGATTACTTCTGACTCTGTGGCTCAGGGACACTCCTGAATTCCTGGTGGGCTCAGGGGACAGGAAATGGTGTCGGGGATTAAATGAGGTCAGCAGTGTGCAAAGCGAGTGCCTTCGCCACTGCACTATCTCTCAAGCCCTAGAACATGGTAGCTTTAAATACCACAGATTACATTTTCTTAAATGAAAAATTGAACTTATTCAGTCCACTTTTTGTTTTTTTCTGTGGGCACATTTGGGAGTGCTCTGGCTCTGTGCTCACGAATCATTCCTGGCACATTTGCAGTGCAAAGGATTAAAACCGATTGGCTTCATGCAAGGCAAGTGCCCAACCCACTGTACTAACTCTCCAACTAGTTACATCATTTAAACTTAACCCAATAGAAAAACAGAAGTATATTCTCTTAGTCAAGTGTTTATGCAGGCCCTGCAGTTAGTAATAAGAAGAATTACCGAGAAGAGTAAGACAGATCTCCTACCCCGAGGGTACACATACATAAAGGGTAGTTAGTGGAAAGAGAATTGGACTTAAGGCAAGAGTTATAGCTGTGTTTATTCTGGCAAATTAGGAATCAACATAAGGGTGATTTAGATCTGGACTCAGGAGCCAGGCTTCCTATATCTGAACTCCCCCTTCTCTCACAACATATGGTCCCTTGGGCAAGTAGTATCATGGCTCTGTGTCTCAGATAGGCACTTCATGCAAATATAATGTGTGTAGTGTTATCTAAGAATTTTCTATTAAAGATCAAGTAAAAGGATTAGGAACCAAAGAGTAGTACAGCAAGTAGGGTATTTGCCTTGCATATGTGCAATCTGAGTTTGATTCCCCCAGAGCATATATAAGCCCCAGAGTCCCACCAGGAGTGATCGTTGGGTGCAGTCAGAAGTAAGCCCTAAGTACCACCCAGTGTGACCCCCCCCAAATAAAATAACAACAACAAACTCAAATGACATAAAAAGGATGGGTGAAATGCATAATAAATGTTAAACAAAGACATTAAATACATCATTAACCTATATGTATATTAAACAGAGGAGGCATTTATGTGTAAATATATATTAAAACAATCATAAGCATGTTATTTTTAAAAATGAAAAAGGAAATAAAACTTAATATTCAAAAATCTTGAAATCAGTTTTGTCTATCTCAAATTATTCATCCATTCCAGCTTACTTTTCCTGTCCTCAAAACAACACTTACAGGGCTGTAGCGATAATACAATGGTGGGGCGTTTGTCTTGCACACGGCTGACCTGGGTTCAATCCCCAGCATCCCATATGGCCCCCTAAGCACCACCAGGAGTAATTCCTGAGTGCAGAGCCAAGAGTAACGTCTGAGCATCGCTCGATATGACCCAAAAATAAACAAACAAACAAAAAAACCCTAACACTTATGCTCTTCTAGTCATCACTAAGAAACACCAGTGGCCATGCATATTTTTATCTTCATCTAATAGAACAAGCATGGTTTGGCACCAGACAACTTCTGTCACTGAATTTTATTTTCTCTGCTCAATTCTGGTCCTTATAATATCATACTATCAGAGGTGAGGGCAGATGAGGCAAAGAGTCAGGACACTAGAACTTTCTTTTTATTAATTCAATATGCCAAAAACAGTAACAAGTCTCACAATGGAGACGTTACTGGTGCCCGCTTGAGCAAATTGATGAACAATGGGACAATAGTACTACAGTGCTTTATTGAATCACTGTAAGCTGGAAGTCTGCCTCATGAGTGGAGGGGAGAAGGCAGCTGAAATAGAGAAGGGATCACTAAGAAAATGATGACTGGAGGAATCGGTCGGGATGGGAGATATGTGCTGAAAGTAGATAATGGACCAAACATGATAAACACTCAGTATCTGTATTGAAAACCATAATGCCCAAAAGGAGAGAGAGAGTACAGGAATATTGTCTGCCATGGAGGCAGGGGGAGGGTGGAAAGTGGGGGTATACTTGGGATATTGGTGGTGGGGAATGTACACTGGGTGTTTGATCATTGTTGATTGTAACCCAAACATGAGATCTTGTAACTATCTCATGGTGATTCAATAAAATTTTTTTAAAGTGAAAAAAAAGAGCTACAGTTACAAAACTTCCATGTTTGAGTTTCAGTCATACAACAATCGAACACCCATCCCTCCACCAGTGTACATTTTCCACCACCAATGTCTCCAGTATCCCTCCCACCCCCGTCCCACCCCTCAAGACACAAGAACTTTGAACAAGCCACCGATAGTTTGCTTTTCCCATTTTTTTTTTACTAAATTGTCTTCAACTACCCAGTCTCTTTCCCTTACTTCTCACTGTGAATTTTAGTTTGATTTAGCAAATGGTTTATTTGAACTTCTTTGTTGATAAACTGTTCACTCCCAGGACATTTGGATAGACTGCCAGTCTGCAGATTATAAGCCACCATTTCATGTCCCACTGTATCACTGTATCACTGTCATCCCGTTGTTCATCGATTTACTCAAGCGGGCGCCAATAATGTCTCCATTCATCCCAGTCCTGAGATTTTAGCAGCCTCTCCTTACTCTTCTTTCCCAATGATTGGCAGCTCTTTCAGAGTCAGGGGAATGCCAACTGTTATTGTTACTGTATTTGGCATATCGAATATGCCATGGGGAGCTTGCCAGGCTCTGCCATGTGGGCCCCAACTACCATAAATTGGTGATACTGGTCATATGGATGATGATGACACTAATGATGATGACAGTGACTATTGTGTCAGATGCTTGTACAAAACAAATGGATTTAATTAAAGTGAGGCATAATTGCATTATCTTTTCAAAGAACATGAGGTAGAAACCAACAATCTTGCAACTAGGGATCAACCCAATGTTCAGTTAGGCTTTTATTATGACTTTCGAGCAATACTGCCCTTGAAACAATATCAAAGAAATTGGAGACTCTTCTTTTCTTCCAGTACCTTGAGCAAGTGCTTGATGAACATCTACTATAGATCATGTTTATGCAAAACACGCTTTTGAATACACATGATTAGATGACAGGGATACAGAATGAAGATCCATCTTTGTATCAAACAGACTCAATTTTGGCTAAAGGCTTTGGTAAGATGGCCTCAGTCTTTCAACTGCTAGGTGAAAAATTCAACAGCTGGACTCAGCAACTCAGAGACTCCAAGGAAACAGGAGACATCTACTGCTTCTGATCAGACTCCTACGCTACAGCCTCTATCTGGACACCTTTGCTCTAACTGTGGACAGACAGATGAACTTCAGGACCAACTCAAAAGTTTCTTGTGAAATGATGAGATGGGAAAGATTGTATAGGAGGTAGGGTGATTGCCTTGCATGCCCTCAACCCAGTTTGAATACCCAGCACCACATAGGGGCCCCCAAGGCACTGCCAAAGGTTATTTTTGAGCACAGAACCAGGAGTAGCCCCCCAGCACACCACTGACGGTATACACCAGGGCAGTTTCCCTGGGCTGTGCAACAAAATCATGATTTCTATTCTCAAGTACACACCTCCCTGATAATATCATAGCCTGTGTTTTCCTCTTGGATTAACCAAATTGAATAATGCATGTGAAATATTCAGTTCATTGATGATGGAGTCCTGGTGAAAGGGTATGAGCACACAGTATACAACTGAAGGCACAGTTCTGGGTGCTTCTACCTCTGCCCTATTGACTAGGAAAGAACTCTGCAGTATATAACTCAGGAAAAGCTTCACAGAAGCATAAAATCATGTTGCTGGGAGAGAGAGAGGCAGAAACAAAGAGTACACAAAAGTGCATTAGAGCTAGAGTACCAAGAATATGCAACACCATGCTGTGGAATTTGTTAAAAGCCAGAATTTATTTTTTTTTTAACCAGTGAATAAAAGTGATGAAATTGGCTACAAGTGAAGGCAGAGCTTACTTAGGATACTATTACAAAGACACCGTGAATAATGAGGAGGTGCCAAAAGAGGTCCTAGAAGAAGGTTGAAGAAATAAAATCAAGAGACTAGGGAGATAGAATCGTGGAAATATTATCTTTCATGAGCCTGACAGGTTTATAGCCCCAGTAAAACATACTTTTAGCATCACAAGGTGTGGCCCTGGAGGCTCTCTGAGCACTACCAGGTGTAGCCTTGGTGCTCCCTACCACTGCAAGGTCCATGAAGCACCCTATCTTCACGGCCTAGCACTGAACCACTGCTCAAGTTAGGCAAGTATCACTGGAAGTTACTCCTTAGGCCCTTAGCACTGTTTGGAAGGTCCACCCCCCATCACATTAAAAAAAAAAAAACAGAACTTGGACAGTGATAGGTTATATGGAAAGCACTTCGTTAAAGAAAGAGGAAGCTAGAGAACTCGAAACTCTCCAGGTTGCCAATGTGTGAATGGGTAGGGCTAGTCACCAAGATCAGAATAAAGAAGGGGTGGGTCAACAAAAAAATATGTATCAAATCCATGTTGGGGCAAAACGATTTTAAGAGTCTCAAGGACAGCAGGACACCAGAGATGTTCTGATGGAAATTAGAGAAACCACGGACTAGGGTAAAACATATTTCTCTAACACGGAGGTGATCTGAGGTAACAGCTGACATTTACTGTACTTTATTTTTAGGAAAAAGTGATTGAAAATTTTATACCCTTCGACTTTATTTGGAAAGTAAACTTCTTATTAGCACATCCATGCTTTTATTTTTGTTTTGGAATTTTTAATTCAGAGAATGACTTTCCACAATTTATAAGTAAACTGTACTAATATTATTTAAGGTGATCACAATTTTTTCTTATATACCAATATAATAATGACTACCACTTATGGAACCCTGTACATACTTTCAAACATGCGAGATTAATTCATTTTTTAATCTAGGAGGAGCAAAGTCTCTCTTCTTTCACAGGAAAGAAAACTGCAACTATAGATAAACTAGAAATTTACATATAGTATGATGTACTATATTTTCTTTGCATGCTAAAGTATCCCTAGTTTAAATCACAGTCAGCATTATATGCAGCAATGCATCTTTAGAAACATTCCCAGCAAAATCTGGAAAAAGATTTACTAGCATTTATCTAATTTTCCTCAGAAAATTATAACCATTGCAATGAACAGAATAAGATGTTTGGTTATTGAAAGAGTAGAGTAAAATTATTGTTTTTCAATTTCAAAAAAATATTTTTCTGAGAAATGTTATATATAAAAGCTCTTGATTTAAAAATGTGCATTTTGTATTTTTTATTATGTACTTCAATAATTTTAAAAGCTATTTCATTACATAGTAAATTCTGGAATAGAATAGTTTTCCTCAGTAGTCTATTCGGTACTATTGATAAAGAAGTGCATTATTGGGGCTGGAGCGACAGCACAGCAGGTCGGGTGTTTGTCTTACATGCAGCCAACCCGGGTTCAATTCCCAGCATCCCATATGGTCCCCTGAAAACCTCCAGGAGTAATTCCTGAGTGCAGAGCCAGGAGTACCCCTGTGCATTGCTGCGTGGGATCCAAAAATAAAAAAAGTTCATTATTTATAAAAGTGTAATACATTTCTAATTATCATAGCTAGAATAATTTTAGTTATTCACAATCCAATGTTCCAGAATTTCAAATATTTGAACAATAATTTTTCTCAATCTGGTAGGAAATATACTCTTAATATTTTGCTTCTACTAGGTAAACTTTAAATTTAGAAATACTAAAAAACTATGAGGCTGGAGCGATAGCACAGCGGGTAGGGCATTTGCCTTGCACGTGGCCAACCCGGGTTTGATTCCCAGCATCCCATGTGGTCCCCTGAGCATGGCCAGGAGTAATTACTGAGTGCATGAGCCAGGAGTGACCCCTGTGCATCACCAGGTGTGACCCAAACCCCCCCCCAAAAAAAAAAAACTAAAAACTAGGCACTTTCCTGGAAATAAATGAAATGCCTCTTAAATGCTGCACATGAGCCACAATGTATTAACCTCAAATTACTGACCATCTGCCAGTATCCATTTTCCTCTCAGGGCTCTCTAATAAAGTTGTTACCTATTATTTTGGCAAAGGTCTTTAAAGAAAAGTGAAAATGAAATGATCGAAATCCCCCTTTTATTCTAAATGTGCTTGTTTCAATCTGAATTTCACAGGAAATCACACATCTGCTAAGGTGAGCCATCTTGGTGTTCTTAAGAATATTTATCAAGTCCCTCTGATTCATATCACATTCGACAGCCTGAGCAGTTTTAAGCCAAGCACATAAAGAGAACCTGATTACTTTCAATTGTTTTTTCCATCAAGCGTCTTGTACTCTGAAAATCAGATACTGAAGTCTGAAAATGGATTGATTTTCAACAATTGAAGAAAGGCTAGAACCCTGTTGGTATAAATTCCATTTATGTGACAGCCACTTCTGGCTCCATATAATCCTGATAAGATTGAACATGATATGAAAGACTGCCTTGTGTTTATTTATTGATAAGAATTCAGGAATATTCTTTTAAAATATTTTGAAAGAAAAAATAGCTCTAAATGTTTTTAGTTAAAACTGCATAGCAAAGGTCAAACTAAGCTCTACTAATAACATGGTGCCTTTATATAGATAATCCTGATATATATATACCTAAAATATATCATATAAGTACTACATTTTTTTTCATATCCTGTGATATTCAAGGGTTACTTCTGGCCCTGAACTTAGAAATCACTCCCAGTGGGGTTCAGGGGACCATATAGGATGCCAGGGCTCAAACCCCAGTTGGTTGTCACTGTCACTGTCATCCCGTGTTCATTGATTTACTCGAGCGGGCACCAGTAACGTCTCTATTACACTCAGCCCTGAGATTTTAGCAGCCTCTCCTTACTTGTCTTTCCCAACGATTTGAGGCTCTTTCAGAATCAGGGGAATGAGATCTATCATTACTGTTTTTGGCATATCGAATATGCCATGGGTAGCTTGCCAGTTGCCTGTATGTAAGGCAATAGCCCTATCCATTGTGTTATCTCTACAGTGAAGTACTAATTTTTAAATGCAATATACACTATGTTCAGAGATTCCTGGCTTGTACTTTAATATTCCATGGGACACTTTTATCTACATACATGAGAGAAGAGCAATGACTCAGAAAGTGTCTTCAATTTAGCTAGAGTTTTGCTCTTCAAAAAATAAATAACTGATTTTTAAAAATTAAGTTCTGAGCTCTGAGGTCTTCTTAAAGCGAGGGCAGGCATTCTTACCCCACCCCCGGCCCCACCCCTCACCCCTGGAAACCATATCCACATCCCACCGCCGCTGCCAGGTCAGCTCACCCACCTGCCCTGCTCCACTGATTCACAACAAACTGTCAGAAGTGATGCGAACAAAGTAGCTGAAAATTATGCACACACCAATCTCCCAGATGAAGAAAATCTGGGGTGTCCTCTGAAAGAGTGTGGGGTAGGCTAAGCCCCAAGCCCCCTGAAGTTTCAGAATCAGGGGAATGAGATCTATCATTACTGTTTTTGGCATATCGAATATGCCATGGGTAGCTTGCCAGTTGCCTGTATGTAAGGCAATAGCCCTATCCATTGTGTTATCTCTACAGTGAAGTACTAATTTTTAAATGCAATATACACTATGTTCAGAGATTCCTGGCTTGTACTTTAATATTCCATGGGACACTTTTATCTACATACATGAGAGAAGAGCAATGACTCAGAAAGTGTCTTCAATTTAGCTAGAGTTTTGCTCTTCAAAAAATAAATAACTGATTTTTAAAAATTAAGTTCTGAGCTCTGAGGTCTTCTTAAAGCGAGGGCAGGCATTCTTACCCCACCCCCGGCCCCACCCCTCACCCCTGGAAACCATATCCACATCCCACCGCCGCTGCCAGGTCAGCTCACCCACCTGCCCTGCTCCACTGATTCACAACAAACTGTCAGAAGTGATGCGAACAAAGTAGCTGAAAATTATGCACACACCAATCTCCCAGATGAAGAAAATCTGGGGTGTCCTCTGAAAGAGTGTGGGGTAGGCTAAGCCCCAAGCCCCCTGAAGTTCTGGCAGCTGTGTCCACATCCCACAGCTGCCAACGTGCCAGTAGCCCAACTCCTCTGCTTCATAACTAACCTCTGCAGAGACACCAAACCACAAAAATTTCAGGTATACCGGTTTTCAGGCTGAGAACCTGGGGATCTTCTTGGAGTGGAGTGGAGGACACCCACATCCCACAGGCCGTGTCAACTCACTGGCCTAGTTCTACAGATTCTGAGGTTTCCAATTCCAACAACTGAAATCCCAACACCTCCAAATTCTACAATACTGACATCCCAGTGGGAGCACACCAAATTAGATGTGAAAATAACATACGTAGAAGCCCAATAAAACAAAAGCAAGGACACAGAAGTATCACGAGCAATGAAACAGTTTACTAAATTCTCAGACAAGTACTTAATAACTCCATGGTGCGGTATAACAATTTTTACAAATTTTTTTTTACTGAAATATTTTTGCTCATTTCATTAGACATTCAGTTTTTTTGTTGTTTTTTTGTCTTTTTTTGCTTTTTGGGTCACACCTGGCAATGCACAGGGGTTATTCCTGGCTCTGCACTCAGGAATTACTCCTGGCGGTGCTCAGGGGACCATATGGGATGCTGGGAATCGAACCCAGGTCGGCTGTGTGTAAGGCAAATGCCCTACCTGCTGTGCTATCTATCGCTCCAGCCCCTAAACATTCAGTTTTAATGATTAATATAAAATATATTTTCTCTTTGTGCCTGCTAAGGGGGCAGGCTTGAAAGATAGTTGGGAAGTGGGGACCTTGGTGAAGGGAAGGTCACTCTGGTAGTGGGATTGGTGCTGGAATATTAAATGACTGTAACAACTGTATTATGAACAATTTTGGAAACCACTGTGCTTAAATAAAGTAAAAAAATTTTTAATTATAAAAATGAAGTTCTGTGGTGCTTGTTTTATACATGACAGACCCCCATGTTATATAGAACCTAAACCATCACCAGGAACACAGAGCTAAGAGAAAGCTTTAGCTCCAGCTGGTTATATCCCTCTCAAAAATAATTAAGTTCTGAAATGCTCTAATACCATTATACAAACTCTCTAGCAATGCATAATGGTGCTACGGGTTTTAGCCCCAGTCATTTCTTTTAGCCCATATCATCCCCTCCAACTTGTCCTCTTCACTCGAGGGACACAGGCCTTGCTGGCTCTTTCTGTGACTTTGCGGGCAATTTTGTATTTGTTATTTGTCAGAAGTCATGCTTTTGCCCATATATCCCTTGCTTGTCTCTTACTCCATAAATCTCCTCCCCACTAAATAATCACTCCAATTAAAGAGGCTTTTCTTACGAGCCACCCCCATCTCATTCCTTGCTACATTTTTCTTTGTAGCCCCTCCTTCCACATGGGATATTTAATAAATAGGCATGTTTATATTATCCTCTATCTCTGTCTTGACCTCCTCTTCCCCAGAACAGTGCCAAGAGTATACTTGGCTGCATTCCCCCAGGGAATGGACTTTTGTTTGTAAATTGGTGGCAGCTACTATGCACTTTGGTGGTGGTGGGGTGCAGTAATTTTATCATCAACATCAATACTATGGTATTGATAGTATAAGTTATCATCAACATCAATACTATGGTAACCATGTTACCTAAACTATAATATGATGTTTAAATGAACAAGGGACCAAAGAGATAGTACATGGATTAAAGTACTTGCCTTGCATCTAGCTTACCCCAGGTAGATCTCTGGCACCACATACGTTCCTCCGAGCATAGCAAGGAGTAATCTCTGAGTACAAAGCCAGGAGTTAGCACCACCAAGTAAGGCCCCAAAACAAAACAAACAAAACAAAATTAAATAATGTTTAAAATAATAAAAAATATGAATAGTCAGTTTACCCGAAGGGCATTCACTACTAGATGGATGTGAGAGAGAAAGAAAGAGGGAGTCCAGAAGAGTCATCAGCTCCACAGAATGACTACAGACGTCTATAATACTTTTGATTTATTTCATTTGTTTGTTTTGGAACCAACGGTACTCAGGGCTTACTCCTATCTGTATGCTCAGGGATCAACCCTAGTGGCCTTGGAGAATTGAATGTGGGATATCAAGGATCAAAGAATCAGTCACGTGCAAGGCAAGTGCCTTACCCTTTGTACTATATCTCTGACCTCATACCCATTTTTTATTTGACTTCAGTGTATGGTGGTAGAAAGGAACCTGGGTTCTTTTTTTTTTTTTTTTTCCAAACAACTGACTAGTTTTCACTAGATCAGATGGGCACCATTTGTTAAAAAGGCTTTCTTTGCTCCACTTGATACTTTTTTTTTTTTTGTACCATTATTGAAGACAGTCTCTTGCCCGCACACCTGGCTGTCTTCCCCGGGGCCCCTCGGAGGGGATGGGCTCCAGCTTTCCTCCCCACCCCGAGCAGAGCTCCCGGCTGCCAAAGACCACCGGAATCTAGCTACAGCCATGCTGGAGGCCCCTCTCCACATGTTCAGATAGGCCTCATGAATGAAGGTACCGGCAGAGGAATCCAGGTGTGTGTAATCCCATCAACGGCCAACATCCAGAGACTTAAAAGCAAGCTCCCAGAAGCATATCTTTAGCCTACTTCTCCCTCTGGGAGAAACTGGCAAGCTTCTGAGAGTTTCCTGCCCACACGGGACAGCCTTGCAAGCTTCCCATGGTGTATTCATATGCAAAATCCAGTAACAATCTGGATCTCATTCCCCTGACCCTGAAGAGCCCCTAGTGCAACATTGTTAGGAGGGCTGAGTCGAGAGAGACTTCTAAGATCTCAGGAAAAGGACGAAATGAGATGCTACGGGATTTCGTGATTCGTGATTATTGAAGATTAACTGGCCATAATCTGGACTCTCAGTGCTATTCTATTTGTCTGAGAATCTGTTCTTATTTCAGTACCACATCATTTTGATTACTACCACTTCATAGTATAGCGTGAAGGTGAGCGGGGAAAGCCTACCATATTCTTTTTTCTTGGGATTTCTTCAGCTATTGGTGTGGGGAATAATTACTCCATATATATTTAAATATATATATATATTTCAACAGATTTGATATATGTCTTTAAACATGTCTTATATATTTTTATAGAAATTGCATTGACTGTTTAATGTTTTGGGCAAGACTGAAATTTTGACAATATTAATCCTTCCAATTCATCAACAAGGGATCTGTTTCCATTTCTTTGTGTCCTCTTTTAATTCTTTTAGTAGTGCTTTGTAGTTTTCTTTTTATAAGTCTTTTACATCTTTTGTCACTCTAATTCCCAGATACTTGATTTTCTGAAACACAATTGTGAATGGGATTTAAATTTTTTTCTTTCTCGGGACCCTTCTACACTGCTGGTGGGAATGCCGAACTGGTTCAGCCTTTTTGGAAACAATTTGGATGATTCTCAAAAAATTAGAAATTGAGCTCCCATTTGACCTAGCAATACTACTGCTGGGAATATATCCCAGAGAAGCAAAAAAGTATAGTTGAAATGACATCTGCACTTATATGTTCATCGCAGCACTGTTTACAATAGCCAGAATCTGGAAAAAACCTGAGTGCCCTAGAACAGATGACTGGTTGAAGAAACTATGGTACATCTATACAATGGAATACTATGCAGCTGTTAGAAAAAAGGAGGTTATGAATTTTGCATATAAGTGGATCGGCATGGAAAGTATCATGCTAAGTGAAATGAGTCAGAAGAGAGAGACAGACATAGAAAGATTGCACTCATCTGTGGAATATAGAATAACAGAATAGGAGACTAACACCCAAGAATAGAAGAATAGTAGAAATAAGTACCAGGAGGTTGACTCCGTGGTTTGGAGGCTGGCCTCACATTCTGGGGAGAGGGCAACTCAGAGAAGGGATCACCAAGTATAATGTGGTCGGAGGCCATGCAGAGGAAGGGTGATGCGGGCTGAATGTAGACTAGAGACTGAACACAGTGGCCACTCAACACCTCTATTACAAACCACAACACCTAATTAGAGAGAGAGAGAGAGAGAGAGAGAACAAAGGGGAATACCCTGCCACAGTGGCAGGGTGGGGTGGGGGGAGATGGGATTGGGGAGGGTAGGAGGGATGCTGGGTTTACCGGTGGTGGAGAATGGGCACTGGTGAAGGGATGGGTTCTCGAACTTTGTATGGGGGAAACATGAGCACAAAAATGTATAAATCTGTAACTGTACCCTCACGGTGATTCACTAATTAAAAATAAATAAATTTTAAAAATAAATAAATAAATAAAATTTTAAAAAAGAAATTACTGGAGAGAGTTAAATAAGAATTAGAAGACCAAGATTTGAAATAGACCTTTCTAATTTTATTGTACTAGCTTATATTACACTAGGCTGGATTGGTGGTACATTTGAAATAAAATATCCTAAATTGAAAAAAAAATTTTTTTCCTTTCTCATATAATTCATTATTTGTATAAGAAAATCCACAAAACACAGTTTCCTACTCTCATCACTACTATTTAAGGTAGTATTGGAAGCCCTTGCTGTAGCAATTAGCAAGAAAGAGATATTAAGGGCATCCAGATCAGAAAAATAGTCAATTTCTCACTATATGCAGATGGTATGATGCTATACTTAGAAAATCCTAAAAATACACACACACACCAAAAAAAAAAACCTCTTAGGAGCAATAGACTTGTACAGTAAAGTGGCAGCCTATGAAATCAATGCACATTTATAGAATTTTTTAATTCGACTGCATATGCTCCTTTCTCTTCAGGGTATGGTGACAGATTGTATTATTATCCCATTACTCACTCAGCCCTTCCCTGCAAAAAGCTACACATCCTCAATCTCTTGGGTGACAGAGAGTTCAAAGGGTGGGGCATATGCTTCACATGCAGGAAGCCCTAGCTCCACATGGTTCTCTGAGGATTACTTGGAGCAACACACAAACAAATCTTCACCTTAACCCTGTGATTTCTCTGCCCCCTCTGACATTGGGGTTGGCCATGTAACCAATGGGTTAGGAGTAGAAAAATATGCTTTTGTGTGGGTGGTTGACTTTTGCTTTCCCCCGTCTGCTTGTACAGCCTGAATCCTAGAATAAGAAGATATCTGTTGAAAAACACAATCAAGGGGCCGGAGCGATAGCACAGCAGGTAGGGCGTTTGCCTTGCACGCGGCCGACCCGGGTTCGATCCCCGGCATCCCATATGGTCCCCCAAGCACCGCCAGGAGTAATTCCTGAGTGCAAAGCCAGGAGTAACCCCTGAGCATCGCTGGGTGTGACCCAAAAAGCAAAAAAAAAAAAGAAAAAAGAAAAACACAATCAAGCTGCAGCACTGTATTCGACCCACAACCGCAATCATGCAACATGCACAGGAAGGAGATTTGGGCTATAAGATGCTAGGGTATTTGTTACAGCAATAAAGCTGATAAACGCATTTTTTCCTTCCACCATTGGATTTCTAATCTTCATTTCTACAACATTAGCATATTAAATTTTACTGACATGCATATAAAGAGAAATACAAATACCATGTTCCAAGACAGGACAAATAAACAGTGAAAAGTTGCAATTCTATTCTAATTATTCTTTGCTTGTTGTATTTTCTATAACCTGGAAAGTGGAATCTCATCTTTATTAGGAAAAACATTCCCCAAAACTTTTGAAACAGAATGGCAGAGTTGCTTTATAAGATATCAAAACCTACTTTAAAGATATAGTAAATAAAACAGTATAGTACTAGAGCAGGTTTATAAACAGGTCAATGAATTAGTATAGAGAATCCAGAAAATGGATGCAGCATATGTAAAAAAGGCCAGGGCATGCAGGACTTGAGCGTTTGGTGGCCAGGACCTGCCTCCCCAGGCTGGACAACGTCTGCGGACGGATGAAAGACCCGGGGAACAAAGAAACAGGGTTCCTGGCTCGTCGGCAATCAGTTTCCTCTCTCCTCCCCAGTGTAGCCCAATCTCTCACTTTACGGCGCAATCATACTCAGAGTTTTGGTCATAGTCCCGGTTATTATAGTTCCATTATCCTAGTCTCCTCGTAGACTTCAAGGTCCTCTCCCTCATTACACTTCTTCCTCATCTCGTCATAGTCTCATAGTTCTCTACTTCCAGTCATCGTCATCATTAGTCCTTCTTCTAGTCCCCAAAGTCTCCAAAGTCTTAGTTCTCATCCTCCCCTCTTTCCACTTACAGCATACTTATATAGGAATCATGAAGAGTCGGGGTACACATAGGTGGGGGTTGAACATTGTCATAACAACAAACAGATGTAAATCCACTCCTTCAGGAGATTAACTGAAGGACAAAATCTCATCTGAGGGTTCAACACTCCAGATCACTAAGGAGATCTGCTCAAGGGCTGGATTCCATCCAGGTTGCATTGCTTTCTCTTTCCCTCAGCTAGTAATCCATTTAAACAATCATAGTTAAATTCAGTTCTTATGCTATTTCTAGTCATTTTGTATGAACACAGTAAGAGAAATATTAAGCTTAAAAGTTGGCTCTTCCTGGGGACTTCTCACTATATACCCCAAACTACAGTCCTTAGACCAGGTTAGTCTTTCCTAACCCAGCAGGGTCTTATTCATTCACTTCTTTTCAGGTCATGATAGAGTTTGTTCCATGATTGTACTTAAACTTATGGTAAAATAAGTTTGTCTTGTCTCTTGTCTCCTTTCGATTCCAGGGTAGTTTATAACTTGCCCTGGGTCCATCCAGTCCCTTCGTTGGGACCCTGCTTTTGGAGTGCTAGAAACTAAGGGCAATGAGGCTTAAGTCAAGTAAATATTGATGTTCAGGAGTAAATATTATTTTGGAGTTAATTAACTCCTATGTTACAAAGCATGGACTAGAGTGATAGCACAGCTGGTAGGGTGTTTGCCTTGCATGAAGCTGACCCGGATTCGATTCCTCCATACCTCTCAGAGAGCCCAGCAAGCTACCGAGAGTATCCCGTCCACACAGCAGAGCCTGGCAAGCTACCGTGATGTATTTGATATGCCAAAAACAGTAACAAATCTCACAATGGAGACATTATTGGTGCCCAAGCAAATTGATGAACAACAGGATGACAGTGCTACAGTGACAGTTACAAAGCATCGCATGAATTGTCTTCCTGTGTCTATACAAAAAGGACATTGCTAAAAAAAAAAGCAAATTGCATAAACTAAAGAGAAAAGCAATATAGGATTATTAGTGCTTGATGGAATTGGCTGTGCCTCAGGGGCACAGTTGTGGGAGTAACTCAGCATACCTTAGCTCCCTGTGGGAGAAGCAAAGACAACCCAGTATTATCCAACAAGCATATATATGATGATTTGATGTATGATAAACATGGTGTTTCAAAGTAGTGAGAAATGATATCTTTTCAACAGATTGTATATGAAACAGTTTTCTTTCTGAGGGGAAAAACATTGAGTCATTCTCATCAGTGTTCAAAAATAAAGACTTCCTGCTTAAATTAAATTACAGAAGCAAAAGAAATCAAAACTTAATAGAAACAAAAAGTCCACTTGGGCAGTAAAGTCTTACCAAACAGACACAGAAACTCAAAAGTCAACATTGAAAAGATTGACTTACTTAACTACATAACAAATTGTAAACTCCTACAAAACAAAAGATGTCAGGAATAAAGTGAAATCATATGCCAGAAAATATTTTTATAACTCATGACTCAAAATATAAATATAGGAAGAATTGCTACATTTTCTTTTTAACCATAAACAATAAAATTAGAGCAACAATTATTTTTATTCAGCAATGAAACATGTTATGTTCTTATAATATTTTATTTATAATGTTTATCATGGATCATTTTAAATTCAATATCACTTCCCCACCTCCATCCCCATGTGTATCACTATTCTTTTTAATAAGCATTACACAGTCCAGGAAATTTTTTTTCTCCTTTTCAAATTACCTACATACCAATTCTTAAGCCTGGCTTAAATTACTTCTCTATATTTACTTATTCCTGCAGAATATATTTGGGATCCTATACAAATATATTCTGTATATCTGTACAAAGCATCTTTTTTATTCTCCACTTAACTTTTTATTTTGCATTATCTATTTCTTTCTGTTGGGGAGCAGCATTCTTTCAATATCAGTAGAGACAAATGCCCTGCTTAGACCTGAGGTGCCACATCCTGGTTACCCACTAGAAGCTGGGGAACTTTTACAAAATACAGATGCCTGAGCCTTGCCCTGTACACCTTAGTCTGAAACATGGAAACTAAGTCCTTGGTGTTAATATATTTTCAAAGTTCTCAGAACTTTGAAAGGTGTAAGATAAGCCTATACAGATGACCACCACTGTTTCCACAGTAAAAATTATGAGCTGACATCATTCTTCCACTGCCAAATCCAGTAACCAGTCACATCAGAATTTGGCCCTGTAGACTAAGCTCTCTTCCTGAAATTCCTATTTCTTATTATCCATTATGGCTTTGTCTCGCCATGGAGATCTAAAGTCACAAGACCCCAGTGTTCTGCTCTAGGAGCTCGTCCATCAGGGTTTACTCCTGAAGATATCTTATCCAGTCTCACACATTAAATATCACTTATCTGTTTTATATATTCCCCTTACCCTCATTCAGGTTCATAAGAAACAGATGGGGAACATCTATACCATCAAATAGGCACCCCAGGCTTAAGACTAAAATCCTTTCATTTTCTCTGTACACCACACAACTTGGTCTTTCTGAAGTCTCTCCAATCTGAGGAAATGGCACATTCATTCTTTCAGCTTTCCAGGACCCCAAACCTTAAATGTCTGTTTTCTCTTCTTTCTCTAACACATCCATCCAAAGCCACCAGCAAATTCAGTTGAATCTGCCACCAAAAATGATCTAAAACAACTACCTTGTCCCAACTCGCCTCATCTTCTGTGTAATGATCACCATGACCCTTGGGACCCTTGCACTAGCCTGTCCCTTTACTGACATTGCATCAGAGTAGCCAAAATGAGCTTCTCAAAATATTGTGTCAGTCCATATCACTCCTCTGATCAAAGTCCTTCCAATAATGGCCTTCTCACTCAGCTGGGAAGACAGAGTGAATTTGTTCTGCTTGCAACCCCTTTTCACCTGAAAAATGAAATGCAGGCCAGTGTTGCCAGAAACAGCTCATCGGCATCATGCAGTTTATTTAAAATTAATCTGGGGTCATTAATCATTCAGTAACTTTTTACTCTTGTCAAATTTTTCATGACCCTTTCCACTACACTCAGTCACTAATGAGACCCAGTTTAAGAAATGAGGCTCTGTCTCTGAAAGTTCCTATGGGGTCTTCCTCATCTCCCCTATTTCATTTAATACCACTTGACATTGACTCATACTACCCAAGTCACCAAGCCCTCTGTGCTATTCCGTAAATAGATCAGTATAACACCTCAGATGTTTTGCACTGACTCTTCTCCCTACCAGGAATGCTCTTTCCCAGATGTCCATGGGAATTGCTTCCTCCTTTCCTTCACATCCTTTTCACCAAAATTGCCTCCTTAGAGTAGTCACCCCCAGTCATGAGGATTAGTCACATAATTTTCAGAACTCGGTGAAAAACAAAAATGTTGAACCTCTTGCTCTTAAGAATTTCAAGACCACAGAAACAGTGCAAGAATCCAAGCCTGGGCTCTCCGCCCAGCTGTGATCCCAAGCAGCTGCACACGAGCGGCCCCTCTGTTCCTAAACGCCCATGATCCTGGAGGCCCACTAACTACTTTCAGCACCCAGCATCTTCTTGCAGAAATGCCTCTAGACTGTGAACTAAGCTATGGCCCCATGCCACCCCAGGAGGGGAAAGGTTTTTCTCTCTTGGCCTTTGCTTTCCCAGGGAGGCATGGCAACCACCATCTTTTAGAACCCACTACAAAGAGGTACAAGCTTGCAGTGATGTGACTTCTGGCAGAAATCTCCCTGGACTTAATTACTTAAATACCAGAAATCTAAAGCCTCACATGCTCTTCATTCTCAGCAACGTAAAACAAATTATCAAATGATGCCTTTTTGGCAGGTCTGATTGTTGGGGGGAAATTCCAAATAATAATAGTGAGTTTCTGTTGAAATATTGATGTAATCAAAGTAAAGAGGAAGTAAAGTGAAACTCATCAGCCATACAGGCCGGGGGCAGGGGGTAGGGGGTGGGAGTGGGATGGGAGGTATACCGGGGTTCTTGGTGGTGGAACATGTGCACTGGTGAAGGGATGGGTGTTTGATCATTGTATGACTGAGACTTAAGCCTGAAAGCTTTGTAACTTTTCACATGGTCATTCAATAAAAAATTAAAAAAAAAAAACAAAGAATCCCCAAGCCTGAATTCTTCTATGCATGGGAGACTGTGCTGCTGGTCATGGCAAACATATGTGAAATACCTCCTCAACAATGCCACATTTCAAAAATCAACTTCAGAGTCTGGAAGGAGATTTTGAGGGTTTCGGGAACGTGCCATGCAAGCATATGGGCATGAGTTCAAATCCCGGTATCCCCTGTACACAAAGTGTGATGATCCTGGTAGCACTGCTGTTTGAGCCTGGTAGCTTTGTTTGTAATTCGTGGTGACACAAATGAATTCCAACCATATCACAGCAAGGTGTCTGTAAGCACCACAAGAAGGGCTATGACACCCCGTCCCCACAATATAAAGAAAAGAGCAATTTTATTCCCTTCCTTTTTCTCAAATGGAAAAAATATGTATTGCAGTAACATGATTTATATGAGTTTCAAAGTTTATATTTATATTTTTTGTTTCACTTTTTCCCTCCTTCCTTCCTTCCCTCCTTCCTTTCTTCCCTCCTTCCTTCCTTCCTGCCTGCCTGCCTGCCTTCCTGCCTGCCTTCCTTCCCGCCTTTCTTTCTTCTTCCTTTCTTTCTTTTATGGCTTCTAGGTCACACCTGGCTATACTTAAGGCTTAGTCCTGCCTCTGCATTTAGAAATCACTCATGGCAGTGATTAGCAGGCCATATGGGGTACTGGGAATCAAACATGGGTTAGACGAGTGCAAGGCAAGCCCCTAACCTGTTGTACCCTCGTGCCCCTCACTCCTTCATTTCTTTTCGCCCCTCATTCCCTCATTTCATTTATTTTTCTTTTTTATTGAGTCAAGCTGAAGTGACAAAGTTATTATGACTGTGTTTCAGGCATACAAGGTTTCAACACAGAACCCTTCACCAGTGTCCGTTTCCCTCCACCAATGCTTAGCCTCCCCTCTCCGTGACACCAGTCTGCACTGTGGTTTATGGTACTGCTCTGATAGGATTTCATACATAACATTTTACCTTTCAGCACCAGCTCCTTCTCCCAGTTAAATGATTTTCTCCACCATAGGTGTTGGGCCACCCAAA
Organism: Sorex araneus; assembly: GCF_027595985.1. Lineage (NCBI taxonomy): Eukaryota > Metazoa > Chordata > Mammalia > Eulipotyphla > Soricidae > Sorex > Sorex araneus. The sequence goes on from NC_073304.1 coordinate 12,493,615, forward strand.
CCCCTCAACGCTGACCTGTCCCCTCGAATGGCATGTTTCCCATGGAACACCAGTTCTCATGTCTTTTGCTTCCATTGTCTTGAGTGTTTGTTGTTCCCCCATTATGTTTCTTTATATCCCAAATATACTTCCTCATTTCTTTATATCCCAAATATACTTCCTCATTTCTCATCTCCTTATTCTCCTTTACTCTTCTTCAGATATGTATATATTTACATATTCATGATTTTCCCCCCACTAACATGGAAGCTCCATGAAGTCAAGAATTTTGTCTAATCCATTCCAATGTACCCAACATTTATACCTTTAGGCTAATGCAAAGTAAATACTCAATACATATATGTTGAGTGAAAATTCAGCCATAACATGTACTCACAGAGTTTGAAATACAGTTATGTAAGCCCTATCTAGGATGAAGAAAATAAGATTAGAAGTATTAGCCCTTTCCTTTGAGGATGAAAACAAGAGGAAATGACTTGCTTTGGAAAAGGTTCAGAGCTGATATGTATTTTCTGTCACTTTATTAATTGTACATTAAGCCACTGACATGGAAGGAAGACAACTAAGCTTACTAGTGTTTAATAATTGTATGTTCTCATTACCTACAATAAGATCTGCTCTGTTGTCATGTTGTTTCAACCTCTTATAAATTGTTTAAGTGGCATTTCATATGAATACCAATTCAAGGTAAAAAAACATTAGAAAAATTACTGAGCCAGGAGTGTGGTTCAGATAATAGAGTACATGCATTGCCTATGTGAGGTAGGTCCTATGTTTGCTCCCAGCTCCCCATGCACCCAAGGATGTACCTCTGAGCACTGCTCGGTATAGTCCCCCCAAAGAGATGTTCTTTGGGCCTTGGGGATAAACGAATGACTAAAAGCTCCTGCCTTGCAAACATGAACTTGTGAGTCTGATCCTGATGCTGGTGCCACACACACACACACTGAGCATAGTATTGGTGGCTCTGCTGGATGAGGACATCCCCACCCCCTACCTGTATCGATACCAGCACTGCAACAGTGTATGATCGCTGGTGTACACTGTTGTGTAAGCCTGTGTAAGCAGTACAACGAAAGGTATCTGAGCATCAGACATTTAAGGTTTGGGGTCCTGGAAAGCTGAAAGAATGAATGTGCCATTTTCTCAGATTGGAGAGACTTCAGAAGCATAAACCACTAGAAACCATGGGACCAATTATTAGCAAGAGTATGAGCATCATGGTGACCTAAGGTGAGCACCACCATAAAGAGTGCAATCCCCACTGAGCACATGTGCAAAACCCACAGTCAACATTGCAGCACTAGCCACAGTAGCAAGAATCCAGAAACAATCCAAGTGCCTGAGAATAGATGAGTGGATAAAGAAACCATGGTACATCTACACAACAGAATACTACACAGCTGTTAGGAAAAAAGTATCACTGTATCACTGTCATCCCATTGCTCATCGATTTGCTCTAGCAGGCACTAGTAACGTCTCTTTGTGAGACTTGTTGTTACTGTTTCTGGCATGTCGAACACACCATGGGTTGCTTGCTAGGCTCTGCCGTGCAGGTGAGATATTCTTGGTAGCTTGCCGGGCTCTCCGAGAGGGACAGAGGAATCGAACCTGGGTTGGCTGTGTGCAGGCAAATGCCCTACCCGCTGTGCTATAGCTCCAGCCCAATAAAAAATGGAGTCATCAAATTAGTATATACATGGATGGGCATGGGGAGTATCAAGCTGAGTGAAATGAGTCAGAGGAAGAGGGACAGACATAAATTATTGCACTCATTTGCAGAATATTAAAAAAAGAGAGTAAATTATACCAAAAGACAGTAAAAACATGGGGCTGGAGTGATAGCATAGCAGGTAGGACGTTTGCCTTGCACGTGGCCGACCCAGGTTCGATTCCCAGCATCCCATAGGGTCCCCCAAGCATAGCCAGGAGTAATTTCTGAGTGCATGAGCCAGTAGTAACCCCCCCTGTGCATCGCCAGGTGTGACCCAAAAAGAAAAAAAAAACAGTAGAAACAAGGGCCAAGAAGTCTAGTCCACCAAGGTAGTTTGCCACCAAAGTGTAAGGAGAGTGCAGTTAGGACAGAGAAGAGACCACTATGACCATGATAATTGTCACTCAGGACAAGAACTGAGTGCTGAAAGTGAGGTGCATGATACCATTTCAGAGAGAGAGAGAGAGAGAGAGAGAGAGAGAGAGAGAGAGAGAGAAAGAGAAGACAAGTATCTGCCATAAAGGCAGGCTATGGTGATGGGGCAGTAAGGTGTGGGTGGGAGAAAAACTGGGGACTCTGGTGGTGGAAAATGTGCACCATGAAGGGCTGGGTGTTGGATATTGTATCACTGAAACCCAATCATGAACAGCTTTGTTCACATTGATTCAATTAATAAAAAACAGGGATCCTTTTTCACATTATAAGCATGATGATTGGGTGTTCACACATTTGTGTGACATGTACCTCTCTTAAATATTGTTATGCACTTGGCACAGTACCCATCTAATATACAGAAACCACAGGCAGGCATGTATTAACTTGTCATAGAATTGCAGCAACCAAGGCAAGGGGGAAAATCATGTTTACTCTGAAATCTGTATGTGTTATTTAGTTGTATTACTGTATGTCTACATACACATAGAATTCATTTGTTTTTGATACTCTTACTTGTTTTCCAAGATGTATGTCTATATATAATATATCTTGTTTTCCCCTATCCACACATACATTCTTGAAAGACTGTGAGTTAATTTTCCTTGATTACCCCTCCATAGTACCAAACTCAGTGAGTCACAGGTGGGCGTGTAATTTCTGTTTAGGAATGATTATGGTGGTGGTTCTCAACCTTTTCCTTTCTGTGGCATGCTTTCAAATAGCAGACAATTTGGTGATAAGTTTAAAAGCATTTGACAGCTAAAGTAACTGGAAATGAGACCACCATAATCACAGAAGAATCACTATTGTATCAAAAGTATATCGTATATTTTCTGGATGTATGTGAACATCTACAGTGGCTTCCTGCAGTTTGAGTAGAACCAATGAACAAACGTGTTCTGTTAAAAGCAACAAATTATTCATGTTTTTGTCTGTGAGACTAAGGTCAAGATATGCTTCTTCTATCTTTTGAGGAAAGGATAGGGTTGCCCTCTAGGGCCAGAGCCAGCAATGTGGAGGACCATGTGGTATGGGGGATCAGGCCCAGGTTACTCATGCACCCTAACCACTACACTATCTCCAGGCCCAGAGTTTTCTTGAATGGTGATAGACCCCATTGCTACAAGAATGCAGAGCTATAGGCGCCCTGCAACTCTGTCCAACCCCTGCACAAAGACAGCAAACTCTTGCCGTAGAGGGGGACGCGTGGGATGAGCATTTCTCAGTCCAGAGAGCTGAGAAATGCTCAGATAAGAGAGCTGAGCGTGGCCACAAGAGTCAATTATTCCCACTGGAACCCGCTACTGGACGGGCCCCCGCATGCCCTCTCACAGATACTGTGTTAGGAAGCAGGAAAGCCTGTGTTTTATCTCCTTCCTCTGCCATCTGAGGTGTCAATCCACCACCTGAATGCAGTTTGGTGTGGGAGGAAAGAAATCTGCATGTCCAGTCCCACAGACCCCCGGCACTGTCCCTGATGGCCCGGCCTTTAGCAGTCTGCAGTCCTTTGCTCCAGGGAAGCTGAGTTGAGTTCCCCAGAGCTCCTTTCTCTATGGCAATAGTCTGAATACAAACTGTCCTCACCCTTCAGGGTCCCACTTTCTCTTTCAGATTATGCTGCACTCACTGTTACTGTCCCGCACGGAAGAGCCTGGCAAGCTCCCCGTGGTATATTCGATATGCCAAATACAGTAACAATAACATGTCCCATTCCCCTGACCCTGAAAACGGCCTCCAATCGTTGGGAAAAAACGAGTAAGGAGAAGCTGCTAAAATCTCAGGGCTGGGATGAATGGAGACATTACTGTCACCCGCTTGAGTAAATGATGAACAATGGGATGACAGTGATACAGTGATACACTGTTACTGTAGTAACACATGTTATGTGTTTCCCAGAATTGGGGAACAGCTCCTGCCAGGAAACAGACCCATGGAGGGACTCCTGTGTGCCAAGTGGGTGTCCCTGACCAATGGGCTGCCTTGTCCTTGTCATCTTTTTTTATGGGGGGAGGGGGGTCACTCTGAAGCACTGCTCATAGAACCATGTGGTGCCAAGTCTTGAACCCAGAACTCCCATAAGCAAAGTACATGATCCAGTCCTTTGATCCATCTCCCCAGCCTCTTGCAAATTCTCACTAAGTAGCAGCATCACTTCCCACTGCTTCACAGGGTTGATTTCTTTATTTATTCTATTGACTGAGATTAGCACCACGCTCTGACCAACTGAGCTAACACGCCAGACTGGAGCGATAGCACAGCAGGTAGGGCATTTGCCTTGCACGCGACCGACCTGGGTTCGATTCCTCTGTCCCCCTCGGGCAGCCCGGCAAGCTACGAGAGTATCCCGACTGCATGGCAGAGCCTGGCAAGCTACCCATGGCATATTTGATATGCCAAAAACAGTAACAAGTCTCACAATGGAGACGTTACTGGTGCCTACTTGAGCAAATCGATGAACAACAGGACGACAGTGCTAGAGTGCTTGATTGAGATTCTGTGGTTTACAATGCTGTTTATAATGGTTTCTCATACGTATAATTCCTTCCCTCCTTTCCCTCAGTTTTGGGTCCAGGGTTTTCTCCCCAACTAAACTACAGGGCCTGAGTCATTGCTTCGGCTGTCTAGAGGATGCAGACTGCAGTAGTGACTAAATGGACTGAATGAAAAGAGAACTCCAGATGCTCTTAAAAAAAAAAAAAACTGAACAGGTAAACACATACCCTCCAGACACATGCTTGCCAGCGTGTGTTTACCTATTTCTGGAGAAGCAGAAATAATTTCCTAAAGCTTTGCATAAGTACTATGATAGAGGTGCATATGCTTGTGTAAAATACTCTAGGAACTCGAAGGAAAGCTCATGAGAGTAGAATGCGGAGGGTGTCAGTAGTAAAAGGCAGGGAAAGGTCTGCATTCCTTTGTCAGATCTTCCCTCAGAAGACACCTCACAGAGCGGCTTCTATAACAGAAGTTAATTTTGTACCAGTGTGGCAGCAAAACCTGAGCTACAGAGGCAATAGCATTGGTTCCTTTTCAGGGCTGGCAGGGGGTTGTTCTGTGTCTTTTTCTGGTGGCTTTGATCATCCTCTGGATTTCCCTGCCGTACTGCTCTCAGGCTTCGTTTTTTACAGGATGCTTTCCCTGGTGGGGGAGGGGGAAGGTGGCGATGGGTTGCCTCCATTTCCATTCCCAATCCTGCCTCTCCCTTTCTTTAATCCAAATAAAGGGATTTGCACCCCCCCACCCCTTTTCTTTTTTTAAAAAAAATTTTATTAGTTAGTCACCGTAGGGTACAGTTACAGAGTTATAAACTTTCATGCTTGCATTCCAGTCACACAATGATCGGGTACCCATCTCTCCACCAGTGCCCATTCTCCACCACCACTGATCCCAGTGTCCCTCCCACCACCCCTACCCCATCCCCACTGCCCCCCACTCCCGCCTCTGTGGCAGGGCATTCCCTTTCATTGTCTCTCTCCTTTGGGGTGTTGTGGTTTGCAATAGAGGTATTGAATGGCCATCATGTTCGGTCTATAGTCTACTTTCAGCACGCATCTCCCATCCCTAGCGAGTTCTCCAAGCACCCTTTACTTGGTGGTCCCTTCTCTATCTGAGCTTCCTTTCCCCCCTTTTCTGAGGCCAGCTTCTAAGCCGTGGAGCAAACCTCCTGGTACTTATCTCTACTATTCTTGAGTGTTAGCCTTCCATTCTGTTACTTTATATTCCACAGATGAGTGCAATCTTTCTGTCTGTCCCTTTCTTTCTGACTCATTTCACTTAACATGATACTTTCCATGTTGATCCACTTATATGCAAATTTCATGACTTCATCTTTTCTAACAGCTGCATAGTATTCCATTGTGCAGATGTACCAAAGTTTCTTTAACCAGTCATCTGTTCTCAGGCACTCAGGTTTTTTCCAGATTCGGGCTATTGTAAACAGTGCTGCAATGAACATACGAGTGCAGATGTCATTTCTACTATACTTTTTTGCCTCTCCGGGATCTATTCCCAGATAGGACCTAACATAACTAATTACACCTACAGAGATACTATTTCCTAACAAGATCACTTTCTTTTTCTTTTAAAAAACATTTTAAGTAACATGGTCATAAGAGCATTAAGGTTTATGGTATTGATGTCCAAAGCACCCCACCGCCACCCATGCACCCATGACCTCCATCACTGTTCCCATGTCACCTCTAGTTCCATCTTCATTCCCTTCCATGCCTCGCCCTTTGTCATTCAGATTTGTAATCCAAGGCCAATCTAAGGTCTGTCATTGTTCCGTGCTGTCTATTTCTTTGTTTTGTCTTTCTATATGCCACAGCTGAGTAAGGTCATCTAGGATTTATCCTTTTCCCTCTGACTTGTTTAATGAGATACCCTCTACTTCCATCCAAGTTGCAGCAACCTGCAAGATTTTATCTTATGGCTGTATTGTACTCCCTTGTGTAAAACTTCCCTATCCACTCATCTTGGATATTTGGCTTGTTTCCATATCCTGGCTATTGTACAGTGAGCACAGGTATAGATCTTTTTAACTGATTTTTGTGTTTGGGGGGATAGATGTCAAGTAGAATCACTGGGACATATGAAAGCTCTATTCTTACTTTTTTTTTAAAAGTAAGTTCTATGATGTTTGATGTTTGCCACAGAGGCTTAACCAGAGGACATTTCCACTGATGCGAGACAGCTCACTGCTGTTTTGAATTGCATTTCCCTGATAAAAATGACATGAACACTTTTCCATATGCCTATTGGCCTTTTTGGAAATTTCTAATCCTCTCTTCCTCACATTTTTGATGGGATCACTAGTTTTTATGTTGTTGAATTTTTGTTGTTGAATGCTTTTTATATCTTGTATATTAGCCCTTTGTTTGGTTATTGTATGTTAATATTTTCTCCCATTTGGTAGGATGCACGATTACATTAGCCTGAGTTTCATTTTCCATGCAAGAACTTTTTAATTTGATCTCAGAGGTGAATGATTTGATTTTAGTAGCAAAGATAACAAAAGCTCTAATGTTTATGGTTACTTTCTTACTCTTTCCTCATGATGGAAGTAACTAACTCATTGTGTAATTGACATGTCACTTGAGGCTCAAGCTCACTTGTGAATATCCTCTGCCTCCCTAATTCCCAACAACTTTATAATTCTCTTCACTAGCTCTTCCAACAATATCAATTTAGAGGAGAAGAAGTCCCATTTCCCATTAAAACAACAATCACCAGGGGTCAGAGAGATAGTACAGCAGGTAGGGTGCTTTCCTTGCATGGAGCTGATCCAGGTTTGATCTGTGGCAGCCCACAGGGTGTTCCAAGCCCATGGCCGGAAGTGATCCCTGAGTGCAGAGCCATGAGTAATCCCTGGGCTCCGATGAGTATGGCCCCGAAGTCAAAATAAAGAAATAAACCAATATCTCATTAACTAAAAACTTTTAACATTTGAGGACTAGAGCGATAGTACAATGAATAGGGCACTTGCCTTGCATGTAGCAGACCCGGGCTTGATCCCCAGCACCCCATATGATCTTCTGAGTCTGTCAGATGTGATCCTTGAGCACAGAGATCAGAGTTAGCCCTGAGCACCAGTGGATATGGCACAAAACAAACAAACAAACAAACAAACAAACAAAGAAAAACTTTAACATTTGGAAGTTCTGAAGAGAGTTACATGGCAAAACTTACAGCTGTCTGGCTGACTCTATTCCTCCCTCTTCCTAGAGCAAAAATTTCTCATTTTTCATGCAATTCAGTTCTGGCTAAATTCAGCTGCTTTGGGATCTCACTTTCTGTGCCAGGCACCCATTGGGGCACTTCTTTCCAAATACAATTCCTTACTATGCGAAACGGTGAGAAACTAAAATCCTATCATCTTATTACAAACGTATTTTAAAGAATGTAGAAAACATACCAATAATGGTGTAAAAAAAAACTATTCCTCCTATTACAGAACTGTTAACATTTTGGTATATTTTGTTTCAATCATTATTTTTGGTGTTTTGGGTGGCATACCCAGCTATGTTCGGGGCTTAATTTGGGCTCTGTGCTAAGGAATCACTCCTGACAGTGCTCAAGAGACCATATATGGTGCCAGAATTCAACCAAGCTTTGCTGTTGAAAATTTTTGCAGGGCAAGTGCCCTTAAACATTGTACTATCTTGCCAGCTTCTCTTTTTTTTAACCTTTAAAATTCTTCAGAACTGAAAGAAACATTTCACATGATCTTAAGGAATATCAGAGTGGCTTAGAGGTGCCTGATTTGCAAGCTTTTGGCCAAGAGTTCAAATCTTTGGCTTCCCATATAGGCCGGGCATGATCCTGGCAGCTCTGCTGTTTTTGCCGAGCACCTGCTACTTGTGATTCCCAGTGCCACAAGCAATGGCTAGCCACACTACAGATTGTGCGAACACCACAAGAAGAGGTGCAATCTCTGCCAAGAACACAACTAAAAAAGATGTGTGAGTGCCAGAGCCAGCGAGTGGCTGGCTCAGAGCGGCTGAGTTCCCCAGGCTCACTCTCATGGAATGAGCACTGCAAAAATCCTGAAAGAGCACTACAGGAAGTTGTGTGTTGCAACAGAGTGTTACCTCCAGAAAGCGTGTGGGCAAGCCCCCCAGCTAAGGAAGTATAAACTTCCATGGACACTGTGTCCAAAGGTGCAAGCACCATGATCTGACCTGCAAGCCCCAGAGGACACGGTGCCAAGTCCGTGTACACCCCTGGCTACTCCAATGAGAGCAACAGCCATAAAGAAAAAGGAAAAGGAAATTTTCTAAGTACACTAAAGGCATTTTTTTTTGTATTCTGATTTTTATTTTTATTTTTTTTGTAGTCTACCAGGGGCATTTCCAACGTTTTCAAAATGTGCTGAAAAATCTGATTTTCAATCTTTTGTGATTAAAAAAAAAGAATCTTGGCAGAAGCCACTATTTACAGCTGCCCCTGTGACAGCACAGTTAAATTTCCATATTTCCATTGTTCTAAATTATGCTGTGATAAATATTTTGGTACTTGGACTTTGAGCTGCCATTTCTGTTACAGGGCGGCAAGGTACTGGATGAGAAAAGAGTCAGTCGGGCAGGAAGCATATGTGAGGGTTCAAGATGTCAATTGTTCCTAAAAATTTTTTTTTCTTTAAGCAGGAGTATGAGTAGTCACATAATTTTTACAGGTGACTGGGGGCTGCAAAATTTAGTTGAAATATTATTAGAATCTGAACTGAACCCTGAAAACAGGATCTAGGAGAATATGTATGCACAAAAGGAGATGGAGTTTAGGAGTTAATATAAACAAAGTCAAAGGACTAGGGAAGGAAGAGAAATGCAGGAACCCAAGAAATCCCCTTACTTTCTAGCCTGCCTACTTGGGAGAACACTAATGTTCATAGAGAGAGAAGATAACAACGTGTGTAGATGTAGAGGAAGACAGGTTTTAGATTTCTTTTACTTAAATTTTATCCTAGTTTTTTTTAAAAAACATGTTTCAGGTGGTATCTAAAAGATATTTGGGAGGCTGGAGCAATAGTACAGTGGGTTCGGCATTTGCCTTGCATGTGGCCGACCAAGATTTGAGCCCCGCATCCCATATGTTCCCCCAAGCATTGCCAGGAGTGATCCCCAAGTGCAGAGTCAGGAATAACCCCTGAGCATCGCCAGGTGTGACCCCCAAAAAAAGATATTTGGGGGCTGGAGCAATCACACAGCAGGTAGGGCATTTGCTTTGCATGCGGCTGGCCTGGTTTTGATCCCCAGCATCCCATATGGTCCCCCAAGCACCACCAGGAGTGATTCCTGAGTGCAGAGCCAGGAGTAACCCCTGTGCATCACTGGGTGTGACCTAAAAAGCCAATAAATAAATAAATAGATAATTTAAAAATATATTTGTGGAAACTTAGGGCTGGATAGAACATCTGTTGTCTTTACTTGCTTAGATTCTGGGGCTAGAGGTTTTTTGTTTTTTTTTTTTTTCCTCCCAGAGGAAAGTTCTCAACTGTCAATTTAGTTAGAAGTAACCTTGTGATGGGTTTGGGGAATGTGACTCAGTGGTGAAGCACAAAGCACTTGCCTAACATGCTTGCAACCCTAGGTTGCAATGGGTCCTTGGCATCACACACACACAGTTCCATGATTAAAGTAATATGTGTTTCCCCCTGAGCACCCCAGCAGATGTGACCTCCAGCCCTAAAAAAACAAAATCAAGCAGTTTTATTTTCTTTGGGGGCTGTAGCTGGTGATGTTCAGAGGTTACTCCTGGCTCAGTACTCAGGAGTTACTCCAGGAGTGACTCCAGGAGTCACTCTATACGCTCAGGGGACCATATGGGATGCTGGGGATTGAACTCAGGTGGGCAACGTGCAACCCGTGGCACCTGTGACAAGCTGCTCCTTGAGGCTCTGTCTTGGCTCTGTCCCCCATTCCTAGCCCCCAAAGAGATGAGAGCAAGAGCCAGGGCTGACTCCAAGGACTGGACCCGGTGCAGGCACTGCATGTGGGGGGACTGGGTGCCAACCCCAGCACCCCATACTGCTGGGGGATTCCCAGCCCCTCCCCTGGGAAAAAAAAGACCAAACAACCTAACAGTCAGAGGGTCCCTCTGAGCCGGATGCAGCGAGGCGCCGTTGCAGCTGAAATGTTTCCTCTCTATTTGGGGGTGCCCAGGGGTGGTGTTTGGGGTCACAGGTGGCGTTGGGGACGGGAGCAGTGTCTCGGCTATGGCTCCAGACCACTGTAAAACAATCTTAAAACTATACCACTTCTTTTTCCTTTGAGGGGAAGGGGGAGGGCTTTCACTGAGTAGTACTCAGGGCTTACTCCTGGTTCTGTGCTCAGAAATCACTCCTGGCTGGGGGAATCATACGGGGTGCCAAAGACCCAACCTAGGTTAGCCTCAAGCAAGGCAAGCACCCTAGCTGCTGTACTATCTCTCCGGCACCTTCCTGCATTTAGTTTTTTATGTCTTTTATATTTTGCCATATATTCCTTCTTATAGATCAATGAGTAACTAAAATTGGTTGTCAGCAAATAGTTTATAATTTTATTGAATTTTAGAAACATTTCAAATGTTCAAAATATAAAAATCCTTACTAGAAACTCAAAGTTCAGGAAATACAAAACCAAAAATAAGTTTGGGTATATATTAAATGACTAATTATTATCTATCTAATGATGAATGAACTTTGGGAGACATTTTTACCCAGATCCTTATTTTCATTAGTTTTAAAGGGAACAAAGGGTAAAACCATATCTATCTAAAAAAAAAGTAAAAAAACAGAGGGTAAAACCATATCTAGCAGTAAAACTTTGACCATTAGTAAAACTTTGACCAAGTTTACTGGCATGATATTAGTACCAATGAATTATATAAAGTTACAGAGGTGAGAACTAATCAGCTTTATTTTTTGCCCTAGTATTCATAAATGTTTCATTTTATGCCAGCTTTGCACTTACGCCTGGCCTTTTAGTCTCGAATTGAGCCTTGTTTAATTATCAATGTTTTTGCTTCATACTCTACCCTTGGGTCATTAACAATCACAATGGAAAATATGATAATGGAAAAATAAATTATTAAAATATGTTATTAATAGAAGTAGTTACATATAAATCACAGGATCCAAGAGATATTGAACTGAAAATTCTGAAACAGAAAAAGTTTTCCTAACTCTAAAAAGCACATGAACCGATAAGATACCACAAATATATGGCAATAAAATATAATATTCTTTGAGTTTGCTGTTAAAATTTTAATAGTCAAACTTTTACCATGATTTTTCAAGGAACTCACTATTAACAAATACTATTATTTCTAAAAGTAAATACAAGTGACAGAGAAATTACAAGTGTCACTTACAGAGATCTCCAGAACTTTTAATGGCCTCAGAGCTACTTCTTTGATGTGAGGAGATTTTTGGTTTGTTTAGTTTTTTGTTTTGTGTTTTGTTTTTTTTTTACTTTTAATGTCTTTCTAGAAGACTCTTCAACCCTCTTTCCTTTCTACAGAGATTCTTGTTATCCTGAGCCAAAGGGTAGTTATAGAATGGGTATACACATCTCCCGCCAGTTTTGCTTATGAAATCCTTCAAATTCTTGGCTACCTCCCAGGAATTCAGAGAAGAGAGGGTCTTTTCAGTATAAGAGCTTCACAGCTAATCATTCTGGATCATGAATACTAAAATACTAAAAGCTTTGGGAATTGTGCTATGGTCTTATAATCATTTTTTTCTGCATCATAGTTCTGAGTACCCTGATAGGTGATAACTACAAACTATAGTGGATTTAATTTCTGCTTCAGTTTCCTGGCAGAGTTCATGGAATCTACTCACTCCTTCAGCATTGGTTTTTTTTTTTTTTTTTTTTTTGCTTTTTGAGAGTCACACCTGGCGATGCTACAGGGGTTACTCCTGGCTTTGCACTCAGGAATCCCTCCTGGCGGTGCTCAAGGGACCATATGGGATGCTGGGAATCGAACCCGGGTCGGCCGCATGCAAGGCAAACGCCCTACCCGCTGTGCTATTGCTCCAGCCCCTCAGCATTGCCTTTTCGTGACATTTGTACAAAATGCCTTCCTCTGAGATGGCCCTTCTTTCCTGCATGTAGACTTGAAGTCAGAATCCAAATGTAAAAAGCAGTCCTTTTGTTGCAAGCTGGTAATTGACATCTTGGGGGGTGTTGGGAGAGGGGGGGTGGAATCCATCTCAGACAGGGGTGTCATATCCAAATCATCACCTGGGACCTGGGAGATAGCCCAAAGGACTAAGCAAAAGCAGTTGAGCACTGTTGCATGTCCTCATCTCCCAAAGAGATCATCACTCTTGGGCAGTCATGTTTCTTGCAGGAATATCAACTTATTCCATTGTTGTCAGAGTTCTGGGTTTTCACAATTCGCAGAGACACCCAAACAGCGGCTTTAGGACAGAGAGGATGCGTATAGCATGAGTTCATTTTAATTGAAAATCTTGTGACATCATCGTGTACTTAAAGCCTTTCCTTTTATGAATTTGTTTTGCTTTTGGGCCACACCCAGATGTGTTCAGGACTTAATCCTGGCTCTGGGCTCATGGGTGTTGGCGGTGCTCCGGGAAGCATATGGGATGCTGAGGATTGAACCCAGATCAGTTGCGTCCAAGGCAAGGGCCTTGCTTGCTGAACTACCTACCCAGCCCCATTTGTGAGCTTCTGATGATTTCTAAGAGTATTAATAAATCTTGGTTTCTATCCCTGGGAGAAAGGGGGCATTTGAAAGCCAGGTAACGGTTCCATCTCAAGGAACAGGAGAGACAGAACAGAGGGCAAGGCTTTGCACAAGGTGCGCCCTGGCTCAATCCCCAGCCCCATTTATGGTCCCCCCCCCCTGCACTACCACGAGTGATCCCTAAGCACAGTGCCTTGAGCACTGTTGGATGTGGCCCCCAAGCCACCAATACTAAATAAATTAAAACTAGGTAGGAAGTTTAAGCGTCAGTCCACGTTTGATCCCTGGAACCACAAGGCTCGCTGAGACCACTGCAGAACCAGGAACGCACAGGCAACCCTAAGCATCTAGAACCGCTGGATGGGCCCCCCTAAAAACGAACAGACAAACACTAGGGGGGACAACGAACTTGGACCGGAACCCAGTGCTCTGGTTCCAGGCCCGTTCTCCAGGGGCCACAAGGCTCAAGACATCTTCCTAAAATGCAAGACCCAGCAAACCTTTGTAGATGACACGCAAAATAGTGTTTCTTCCTTTCTTTTTAAAAATCGGATAGAGTTGCTTTTCACTGAGTAACTGGATCCGTCTGATCCGAATTTTACTTTCAGACTGGAGGTCAACTATAGAGATCAACCAAATGCACGCGCATCCGGCGGGGATTTTCCTCCCCCAAAGTCGCGTGTGTCGAGCGCAGCGAAGAGGTCAGAAAACAGACACACTTTCTTACACACGCCGCGCGAAGGAAGAGCAGCAGGCTGGTGCCCATTCTCCCAGGCATAACCGCAGCCGGGCGGGTGCGGGCGCTGCTGCGTGAAGACCCCGGGGCCCTACCACCCCCGCGCTCCCCTTCCTCCCCCCCCCCCCTGCAGCAGCCGCAAGGGACAGCAGGGTCTCCCAGAGGTGACGGGCTTCCTAGCGTGCGCAGGACGCGGACGGGGCGGCTGCAGCCGCTGGCGTTCGGGCCGGAGCAGCGGGGCCGGCTCCCGAGGGAAGAAAAAGCGCGCGCGGGAGTGGCCGTCCCGCCGCGGTCGGGGTCCCGAGCTCGCCGCGCTGGCACGGAGCGCGCCCCGGGAGGGCTGGACGGGCGCGCGCGCGCGCGCGCGAGCGATTTGGGAGGACGGGAGGGGGGCGAGCAGCCGCCGGGTGCGCGCGCGGCGAGGGGGCGGGGCCGCACGGGGCCGCGCGCCGCCTCTCGGCCGGGCTCGGGGGCGCGCGCGGCGCGGGCTCGGCGGGGCTCGGGCGACGCGGCGGCGGCGGCGGCGGGGCGCGAGCGCCGCAGGTGACCCGGGCGGGGAGTCGCGGGCTGCGCGGGCGGCCGCTGAGGCGGGAGGCGGGTCTCGGCGAGCGCTGCGGCTGCAGGAGACGCGGCGGCGGCGGCGGCGGGCGGGTGCGCGCGTGTCCCCCCCCCTCCAGCTCGCGCCGCGCGCCTCGCCTCAGCGCCCCTCACCTGACGGCCGGCCGGCGCGCGCGCGCGGCCCTCGGCATGCGCTGCCTCGCGGCCGGGGCTCTCCTCACGCCCGTGGGCTAAGGCGGCCGCGGCGGCCCCCGGACGCGCCATGCACCTGCCGGGCGCGGCGTAGAGGACGCGGCGCTGCCGAGCGGGCGGCCCCGGCGGGCGGGTGGGCGCCCCGACATGGCGGCCCGCAGCGCCCCGGGCTGCCACCTGCGGCTCGAGTGGGTGTACGGCTACCGGGGCCACCAGTGCCGCAACAACCTCTACTACACGGCGGCCAAGGAGATCGTGTACTTCGTGGCGGGCGTCGGCGTGGTGTACAGCCCGCGGGAGCACCGGCAGAAGTTCTACCGGGGCCACAGCGACGACATCATCAGGTAGCGGGGGCCGGGCCGGGGTGGGGGGTGGGCTGGGGTGGGGTGGGGTTGGGGGGGCGCCGTCCATCCCGCCGCCCCCGCGCCGCCCAGACCTTCCGGGCGCCCCGCGGCCCGAGACGTGCCGCCCTGCCGCGGGCTGCCCCCCGTGGACAGCGGACCCGCCGCCTGACACCCCCCGCCCCCCTTCCCGCGCTCCCGGACTACTCTGCCGCTGGTCGGGAAGACCCCCGCCCACCACTCACACACACGCGCGCACACACACACACACACACGCATACACACACGCACACACATACACACGCACACACACACACGCACACACACACACGCATACACACACACACGCGCACACGCACACCAAGTCCGCCCCCTGCCCCTGTCCATCGGCGCGACGCCCGAGCGCAGAAGAGACAGAAGCTTTCGAACGCTGAGCACTTTCAGCCTCCGGAGCCCGGCGAGGCTCTGCTTGGCCGAAGTCGCCCGCTGGCTGGCCCGGGGGTTTGGACCTGGGGCGGGCTGTCCTTCACCCCGGTCCGGGACGGACGCGCGCCCTGGCGGCACCCTCGGGCGCCCTCCCCTCCCGGCCCGCAGTCGTGAGTTCCCGGTCGGCGGCGGAAACCCTCAGCCGCCTTCGGGGCAGCTCGTTGGGCTTTCGGCAGAGCACGCCCCAATTTGGGGGAGGTGTCGGGGGGCGCGTGGGGGTCAGGCTTCAGCCTTGGAGCAGCTGGAGAAGGATGCTACTGATTGCCGGTTGTCAGGGCCCCACTGTTGAGACACTCCCAATTAAGTTTGCCCCTGTGTTTATTTCTTAGATCACGTGGGGGAAAAGGGGAGGGAGAGAGAGAGAAAGAGAGAGGGAGGGAGGGAGGGAAGGAGGGAGAGAAGGAAAGAGAGGGAAAGAGAGAAAAGAAAGAGGAGAGAGAGGGAAAGAGAGAAGCAAAAAGAAAGGAAAGAAGGAAAAAGAGGGAGAGACGGAAAGAGAAAGAAGAGAGAGAAGGAGAGAGAGGGAGGGAGAGAAGGAAAGAGAGGGAAAGAGAGGAGAGAAAGAAGAGAAGAAGAGAGAAAGAGGGGAAGAGAAGCAAAAAGAAAGAGGAAAGAAGGAAAAAGAGGGAGAGAAGGAAAGAGAAAGGAGAGAGGAGGAAAGAGAGAGATGGAAGGAGAAAGAGTGAGAGAGAGAGAGAGAGAGAGAGAGAGAGAGAGAGAGAGAGAGAGAGAGAGAAGGGCTAAAGGACAGAGTTCTTCCTTGGATGATTGTGAAACTCGTCCCAATTGCTTGTTTTCGTTTCTTTAATGAGCGGTGTATTTAAAATGAAAATTTCAATCAGGGCAGAACTTATGTGACAAATCAAGTTGAAAGGTGCAGAAGTTATCCAAAGCCATTAATTACTACCTCAAGCACAATATTTTTTTTTGGTCCTTGACAGAACATATAATATATGAGTTGCTTTGTTATAACCCTCATTTTTTTTGTTTTTGTTTTTTTTTTTTTTTAGCCACATCCAGCGATGCTCAGGGGTTATTCCTGGCTCTGCACTCAGGGATTAGTCCTGGTGGGTTGGAGCTCAGAAACCACATGGGATAACAGGGCTGGAACCCGGGTCGGCCAAGTGCAAAGCAAGCACCCTCCCTGTTGTACTAACGCTCTGGCCCCAACAGAAAACATATTTAAGAACGTTTTGAGTCTGTTTCTCTCCTGCAGTCGTTTGTTGGAATACAGTCTAGGGTTGGATTTTGGATACTCACTTTCATTCCCTTATTTATGCTCATAGGGTTTAAAAGCGGGCATTTCGATGTGGTACCTTACCTGATGTCTGGCAGGTGTGAAGCTCTAGTGCTTAAGTTCCACCAGTAACAAAGTTGTTCTGTTTTACATCCCTGTCCTGTAAAATCTACAAGAGAGAAAAGGAGGCCTAGGGCAAAGAAAAGGTAGGACAAGATGGAATAAAGAAAAGGAAAGCTAAAATTGGAGATTGAGGATCAGACAGCGAGGCCCTGTTTGGAGTTCTTGTTTTTTTTTTTCAGACAAAGAAGTGGAGTTATTCCAGGTTGTAGAGATAACACTATTTTGGAAGGAAAGCTAACAAGTTGTTTTTCTCAAGTTAGCATTCTTGTTTTTCAGTAAGTCAGTGTTGCTGAGCTATTATAACAGTGCAAATTTATTTTTTACTTAAAAAAATCACTCAGCTAGTATTACTGTAACTTGTTAGTCACCCCAAGAAAAGAATTTACCCTCTATTTGACTCCTCTTCCCCGTTCATTTCCAGTCTCTCTTTTTTATGTGTTAGCTCACCTATAGTATAGGGGATAGTACTTTACCTAGTTGAGGTAACCTTGATTGAAGTCTTAGTCAAGATAAGTCTGTTACACTGAATTCATTTAGTGCGTAGGTGCAAAGAATTTTTGAAGCCTTCTCCTAGAGCATTTCTGTTGTTTTTACTCCTTGATAATTGAGAGCAACATGATACTAAGGCCTCCCCAAACTAGATATGGTTTATTCAGTGGGGGTAAATGCTGTTTTGTTTTTTTTTCTCCCAGCAGTCGTTAACTGTGTTGTTATATGTGTTGCTGCTTGAATTTTTATAGTTATGTTTCAGTAAATTATAGGAAGATAATGTTTTTGTCTTTGTTCAGAACTTACAGTGGCACAACTCATACATATATCTCAATAAGTTACTCTTTCTTTTTATCATACTTATTATTTTATGAATAATTTATCCTTAAAATAATTTGTAACAAAAGGTTTTCTGAAAATTTATATAGGTTATTTAAAATCTGGATCTTCTAGCATCTTGAAATTGATAGCAAAGATTTAATGTAGTACTGAGACTATAAACTAGAAAATCAAAAGGCTCTGAAATTTTCTTTCAAACAGATCAATCTTTTTTGTGTGTGAAAAGATAGATAGATGGATAGATAGATCAGGTGAATATACAAACATTTCCATCCTCACCCACCCAACCATCCAGTTTGGTGTTTTAAATATAAGTGTAGAAATGATTCCAGTAAGTTTTCAACATGTCTCATTGTATACGTAAGTATAATATTTATACATATAATGCCTGGTATAGAACAATGTTATAATGTTAACCCTAGTTATAAAAATTCAGTACTAATTTTTCTTCTGGTTTATTTCCTTATTTGCTTGAAAGGTAGGTGAAATCGACTCGTTAAATATGACTTAATCTGAGGTTAAGGCTGATCAGAAAGTGGAGGTCATTGTCCTCAGATTTTGAAAATCTGAAGGGCTTGACTGGTTCACAAAGACTAAATCATGACCAGTGTAGCATTTGCTTCCCAGTCCTTCTGTCCTCTTACTGTCATCTAGGATTTCCAATAATGGTGCCAAATGACTCTTTTATATATATAACTTTAATTGGCTTATTTCCTTTTACTAAGCATCTATATGTACATCTCTAGCAATTTATCCATTGGTGTCGGGAGGATTGGTGCATACCAGGTGGTACTGAGAGGTTACTACTGGCTCTATACTCAGTAATTACTCCTGGCTGTGCTGGAAGACCATGTGGGATACTGGAGATGAACTCAGGTTGGTCGGGTGCAAGGCAAATACCCAACCCACTGTACTATCACTATAGCCCCTATCCTTTAGTTATATATTTTTTAATACTGATGATTTATATAGAAACTAGTTTCACTGGTGGGGCTGGAGCGATAGCATAGTGGGTAGGGCATTTGCCTTGCACCTGCTCGACCCCGGTTCGATTCCCAGCATTCCATATGGTCCCCGGAGCACTGCCAGCAGTAATTCCTGAGTGCATGAGTGAGGAGTAACCCCTGGGCATCTCTGGGAGTGCCCCAAAAAGAAAAAAAAACTAGTTTCACCATGAGAATGTATGGACTTTAGGGTCATTTTAAAATTTTTCTCTGTTTATCAAGTTGTAGCAATAAAATTCTTAGGATTTAACTTAAGTTTAACATTTAAGTTTAAAATTTTCAGGTTAAGGGGCTGGAGTGATAGCATAGCAGGTAGGGCTTTTGCCTTGCACGCGGCCAACACGGTTCGATTCCCAGCATCCCATATGGTCCTCTGAGCACCACCAGGAGTAATTCCTGAGTGCAGCACCAGGAGTAACCCCTGTGCAATGCCGGTGTGACCCAAAAAACCAAAAAAAAAATGACTGTAGTCTAATATATATTTTAGTCTAATATATTTTATAAGTTAACACTTAACCTGAAATTTTTTTTTTTTGCTTTTTGGGTCATACCTGGCGATGCACAGGGGTTACTCCTGGTGCTGCACTCAGGAATTACTCCTGGTGGTGCTCAGAGGACCATATGGGGTGCTGGGAATCGAATCCGGGTCGGCTGCATGCAAGGCAAACGCCCTACTTGCTGTACTATTGCTCCATCCCCAAGATTACAGTCATTTTTAGTGTAAAATAGATATATGTAGCTTGAAATATCTTTTACTATTTTTGCCAGATGTTTTCTCAAAGGATGCAGTAGCTTTCAAGTTTTATTTTCTAGTTACTTCCCATCTACACATTCTTGACAAGTTTGTTTTTGAAGTACTGATTATTCTTACCAATTTTCAAATATTTACCACTAGTGAAAAAAAACACTAGTGGAATTAGACTGGTGAGTTTTGTTGTTGGCGACAGTTTTTTTTTTTTTGCAAGTTAACCTATAGACTGAAATGTTCAAAACTATTTAGGTATTTTGAAGCTATAACTATAGAATCTGAAGGGTGTTTTTTTCTCAGAATGGTGAAAAGGTCTCACCAGACAGTGATGAGATTAAATGATATAATGCATTGGAAATACTTTGAAAAATATACCATATTATATGGTTTCAAGTTTGAAGAATAATTACTCATTGCTTCAAAAGTCTAGAAATGACTTTTTTAAAAGACAAAATGAAAATTGTAGTAGCTCTTTTCTTCAGTTGTCGTAGGTGGTGTTCTCCCCTTTCCCCCTTTCAAAATTGATTTCTGTAGGTGGTGTGCTTAAGCAGAAAACTGATCAAGCCTTACCAGAATCCAGTCAAAGTGGTTCTTAATTGCTCTATGTTTGTGGTATAGAAACTTCATTCAATACATTGTCAAAATTGTAGTTGGAAAAGCAGTTCAGAATATATGTTGTTTCCATGGTGGAGCAATTTTTTTGTTTTTTACATGGATTCAGGATAGCAATTTCCCCCTCAGTTTTATGGGCCACACCTGGCCATGTCCAAGGACTACTCTCCTGGTTCGGTCTGGGGGACTGAATTTGGTGTTGGGATTGAACCTGGAATGAACCTTACCCTCTGTATTCTCTCCAGCACTGAGATAGCAATTTTTGATGTGTGCAAGAATTATTACAAAGCCACGTATCAACTTAGTATTTCCAGACCTATGGTCAATATGTCCCAAACTTGCAAGAACATTAGAACCACTGAAGAGATTTTATGCAAAATCTCTCTTTTTTCTTCAGAAACCACTAGAGTTGTAACTGAGGAGTACCCCAACTGATGTTTTGGGAAGCCTGCTGCAAGACTGGATCCCAGCATACACAGGACTACAGTTCTTAACATAAGCAGTTTGAGAAATGGTTATAAATCCTCTCCTCAGATCTCACATCAGAATTTTCCTAAGCATTATACTTTGAAGCAATAATTCAGAAAATATTAGAATACATACAAATTTGGGGAAATGTGTATGTATATAAGTAACTTAAATTAGGATAGCTTAACTGTCATAGACTACATACAAATTTGGGGAAATGTGTATGTATATAAGTAACTTAAATTAGGATAGCTTAACTTTCATAGACTACATAATAATTCTGTTCCCTCATTAAGATATCACTTTTGGGGGCTGGAGTGATAGCACAGCGGGTAGGGCGTTTGCCTTGCATGCGGCTGACCCGGGTTTGAATCCCAGCATCCCATTTGGTCCCCTGAGCACTGCCAGGGGTAATTCCTGAGTGCATGAGCCAGGAATGACCCCTGTGGATCGCCAGGTCTGACCCCTCCCCCCAAAAAAAGAAAAAAAAAGATATCATTTTTTGTTTCTCTATATCGAAATAATTCTTTTTCTGTTTTTCAAGTACTTTATAATGTAAGGGATAGAATAAAGAGATTTATACAGAAGTTGTGATTAACTAAAATACTTTAAAATTATCATCAATATATAAAAATGTATTTATTTAGGGAAAGTACAGAATTTTAGATTTACATTGTAATTCCCTAATTATTTTATAACGTCTTGTGTTACATATGTAGATGACTATTAAAATATAATGTTTTGTCAATATGGACGATTCTCAAAAAATTAGAAATTGAGCTTCCATTTGACCCAGCAATACCACTCCTGGGAATATATCCTGGAGAGGCAAAAAGGTATAGTAGAGATGACATCTGCATTTCTATGTTCATTGCAGCACTGTTTACAATAGCCAGAATCGGGGAAAAAACCAGAGTGCCCCAAAACAGATGACTGGTTAAAGAAACTCTGGTACATTACAAAATGGAATACTATGTAGCCTCCAAAAAACATGAAGTCATGAAATTTGCATTTAAATGGATCAACATGGAAAGTATCATGTTGAGTGAAATGAGTCAGAAAGAAAGAGACAGACATAGAAAGATTGCCCTCATATGTGGAATATAATATAACTGAAAAGTACAGGTTTGCAGTGATGCAATTTCTGGCAGATATTTCTCTGGACTTAGTTATTAAAATACTAAAATACAGAAACCCAAAACCGTGAGGCTGCTAGTGCAGTCACTCGACCTCATATCTCTTCATTCTCAGCAATGGAAAACAAATTATCAAATGCTTCCTTTTCAGCAGGTCGACTTTAGGGGGAAGAAACTCCAAACAATAATAGTTTTGTTGAAATATTGAATGTAATCAAAGTAAATTGAAAGTAAAGTGAAATTTATCAGTTACACAGGCGGGGGGGGGGCTCGGGGTGTGGGGGGGATGGGGTGGAGCTATACTGTGATTCTTGGTGGTGAAATATGTGCACTGGTGAAGGGATGAGTGTTCGAGCATTGTATATCTGAGACTTAAACCTGAAAGCTTTGTAAATTTCCACATGGTGACTCAATAAAAAAAATTAAAAAAATAAAACTTGCATCTATTATATCAAAAAATATAATGTTTTGTATATAAACTAAGAAAAGCATGCATTAAAAAAGGAATTTATAATAACAAATTCTTAGAAACTACTAAGAAAATTATTATTCATTCAGGGTCTTCTTACTCATCGAGGAAATTCATTGCACATTTTCTTTGTACAAGGTGCCTTGCTATATTCAGAGTTGTGGCTTTTTAAATATTCACAGTTTTATGTACAGCCAAGTGACCAGGGAGATAGTACAGTCAAAAGAGACCATTTCTTTGCACATTTCCAACACAGTTGAATCCCCAGCATCACATATGTCCCTCTGAGCCCAACCAAGAGTGATTTTTGAGCACAAAACAAGGAGTTAGCCCTGAACATACCTAGGTGTGACCCCAAAACAAAACAAAAGACACAGTGAACAATCATATAAAATCATTAGAGAGAGAGAGAGAGAGAGAGAGAGAGAGAGAGAAAGCGCACGCTCGAGAGAGGGTGCGGGAGGGGGGGAGAGAGGGAGAGCTGGAGGGAGAGAGAGCGAGTGGGAAAGCTCTGTAGATAAAGTGCATGCTTTGCATGCAGAATCCTCTGGTTCAATCCTCAGCACCGCATGGACCCTGATATTTCTGTAGGAAGTATCATTGTAGACTATTATACCAGGGTACCACCCCATGGATACACTAGTGGTAGCCCTAGAACACAGAGTATTCTAAGATTTCATTTGATTTTTTTGTTTGGGTCCCAATTCTAACAAAGCTCAGGGGCAACTTCTTGGACCCCAAACAAAAAAATCAAATGAAATCTTAGAATACTTAGTGTTCTAGGGCTACCACTAGTGTATCTATGGGGTGGTACCCTGGTATAATAGTCTACAATGATATTTCCTAGAGAATACAGTTTTTCAGTTGAGTCTTAAAGGAAAACAGAGTCAGTTATTAAGGTAAATGAGCATTTTGGAAAGGTGTAACATATGTAGTCTCATGTTAAAAGAAAAATTGACCAGAGCACTTCTTGGATGGCTCTGGGAGTTCCTGGCACTGTTGAGACCCCAAAGCAGGGTTCCATACCTCCTCAAGTTCTTGCATTAAACCCTCTGGCCCAGTTTGCTGAGTATAGCCATAAGTGGCCTCAGGGTCCCTTGTTCACTGCTTGGAAAGCCCCACAAAAATATTTAAAGAGTGATTTATACTATGTTCAGTTCTTTTTTCTCCCAATCAGTACTGGGTACGTTCTGTCTCACCAGAGGGCTCTTGCATGATCTTCCCCCCTATCCATCCCCCATACATGCTATCTATCCAGTGGTCAGTAGGTCAGTTATCTGTTCTCATAAATTTTGTTTTATCATCAGTTGCCACCATTGGTCATTCCTAACTTAAGACACTGTAAGTGGTGTTGAGAATACAAATTATTGTAGAAATAGGTATTTTTTGGTTACTTCTTTCAACTAATATTTATTATTACTTTCCAGGGACTATTTTAACACTAGATAGACATTAGTGAGCAAAATGAAATACTCAACATTTGGAGGGAGGTGGGGAATGTTGAGGGGTGCTCCCAGGGGTGCTCTGGAGACTGTGCTGTGCTGAGGGTTGAAAGTGTACAAGGCTGTACTCTATCCTATTGAGCTTTCTCTTCAACACCCAAATACTTAAACTTAAGGAAACTTTGATCAGGAAGATGCAAAATAATTTTCTATTTATATACATGTAAATATATAGTATAAATAACATTGAGCATTTTATGCATATTTTTATATGCAGGAGAGATATAGTTTTACAGATATAGAGAGGTATAGGTCCAAATGGGACCAGCTAAAAGAAACCCAAATAAAAATACTCCATGAAACATGCTCTCCTTTTTATGTAAAGAGATAGTACATTGAGACTATTGGAAAGAGTTTAGATATGAATTAATAAGTAATAGGCTTGAAGGGATGTGAGTGTGGGTATCTGAGGGAAGACATTGCAGGCAAAGGAATTGTCAAGAGCAAACACTAAAGAGGAATTCCTTATGTCTTTGAGGAACAGTAAGAAAGGATGTCTCAGAGTGGTGTGAATTTTGGTGAAATTGAAAAGTGAAATCTAATTAAGTGATGGTGATGGGGAAGATTGTATAGGATTTTCTAAGCAACTGAAAGGATTTTGGTTTTCTGCATGAAACGAGATTTCTGGAACAATTTAATAAAATTAATGCCATGATTTCACCTAATAACTTAACCAAAGTCACTTTGGCTCCTCCCTAGAGAGAAGACTGAGAGAGGAATATGATGGAAATATAAGATTTAGGACTCAGCTGTGGTATTCTAATTAGGAGATGGATAGTTCTGGGTTGGGCCAGAGTGCTAATATTGGAAATAATGAAATAGATACAATTGGGAGATTGAGGCAGCATGATATACTGATAAAGTATATTATAGCAGTCAATGCTAAAATAGAAAGGTCAATGATGATAGCAGTTTTTAGCTACAGCAATGAAAGAATTACATTGCCAATTACTAGTTTTTGTTTTATTTGGGTGGATAAAGAGAAGATTATGAGCTCTGTTTCATTAATTTTCTATTTGAGATACTAAAAGATAACCAAATGGGGTTGTAAATTAGGAAGTTGAATATATGTGTGAAATATTGGTGAAAATCAGGTGGAATAGTTTTATTGGTATAAATTTGGGTGTTATCAGTCTTATAGATAATTTGGGGGGGCACACCCAGCAGTGCTAAGGGGTTATTCCTGGCTCTGCAGTCAGGAATTACTCTTGGCAGTATATGGGGGCCCATCTAGGATGCTGGGGATCAAACCTGAGTCCACCACAGTACCCTACCCTATTGTACAGGTCCCTTATAAATAATACTTAATGTCATGAAATATATAAGAAAACTGAGGGAAGGAGTATAAACAGGGGGTCTAAAAAATGTTTTTTTTAAAAATTGTTGAATTGACTGAGATTCTATGGTTCACAATACTATTAATATTAGTTTGTCGTGTTCATAATTCCAACACACCCCTTCATCAGTGTACCCACCTCCCTCTACCAAGGACCCAAACACCCCTTACTGAATTCTTGTGTGCTAGAGAGATAGTACATTGGGTAGGACACTTGCCTTGCATGCAGCTGTCCTGGGTTCAATCCCAGGAGCCCCAAATGGTACCCTGAGCTTCTCCAGGAATGATCCCTGAGTGCAGAGTCAGGAGGAAGTCCTGAGTACAGCTGGGTGTAACTGAAAAAAAAAAAAAGATTCTTGAGGCAGAACCATTTAAATGTAAAGGAAATGAAAAACAACCAACCAAGATATGGCCAGTCATAACCAGAATGGCAGGAAGAAAATCAGGATTGTGTGGGGTTATGGAAATCCAGTGGAGTGTATTTTTGAAGAGTGCTTTTTGATTCCTAAAGGTGTGGGTCTAAGACCTACTCCATTAGCTTGCTTTATCGGGGATTCTGTTAGGAAAGCATGTCTTGGGCCAGAGAAATATAGTGGGTTGTCTTGTACATGGTTTACCTGGTTTGATCCCTGATACCCCATAGGGTCCCTCAGCACTGCCAGGACTGATCCCTGACACAGTGCCAGTAGTAAGTCTTGATCTTGGCTGTATATGGATTCAAAGCAAAGAAGCAGTAGCTAGGCACCTCTGGATGTCGCAGACGGCTCAGACAAGTGTGCCAATCCCCCCTATCTTGCTACACTACATCAGGTGCAGGTGCATCTTAAGCCCCCACCAGCTCCTTCTCCCTGCACCACCACCCAACAAGGACCTCTGAGTGTCACAGGATCTGCAAGGGAACTTCTCCCTAGAGCAGCAGGAGTACCTTTTGGAACCCCCAGATACATGCAGTCACTGGCATAGCTACACAGTATGCCCTTCTCTATAACATGCAGAAAACTCAGTTGAACTCTGGCAGTAAATTCATATACCATTAGCAGGTGCAATGGAAAGCAGTGCAGAATCCCACCATGGTTAGTAAGTAAGTGCAGATAGTAGCCCGTAAGACTCAACTAACTATATAACCTTTCAGATAAGGAGTTTAGAGAGAAAATTTTGAGAATGTTCAGTGAGCTCAAAGAAACAGTGCTACAGTACTGTTTAACAGAAAAACTGTAAAATACAAGAAAGTGTGATAAAATGATCAGAAATAAGAAAACTAAAGAATTTGAAAAAAAAAGAATTTGGTAGATGAAATGAAAATCTTGATGGAAGACATTAGCAGCAGAGTAACAGCAGCAGAGGATAGAATCAGTGAACTCCAAGATGAGATGCAGAAAACATCTAGAAAACAGCAAAATATGGAATGAAGTCTCAAAACAAATAATCAGCAGATGAGAAAACTGTGATGAATTCAAGAGGAACAAAATAATTGGGATCTCAGAGGAACTCCGATGAAGCACTAATCAAGAAAATCTTAACTGAGACGTTCCCATACTTAAAGAGTGCCTGTACCCAGATTCAAGAGGTCCAAATGGTACTAGTTAAAAGAGACCCAAATAAAAATGCTTCATGAAACATGCTAATCAGAATTACTTAAGCCAAAGATAGAATATTGAAAGCAACAAGATCAAGGAAGGAAATTGCATACAAAGAAGCATCCTTAAGATTCACAGGTGACCTATCAAATGAGACCCTGTGAGCCCAAAGACAATAGAAGGATATTAAAAACTCAATTAGATAAACACCAGAAATACTTACCCAGCAAGACTATTGTTCATATTTGAAGGACTGACACAGGCTTTCATGAAGAAACAATAGTTCACGACTTCATAGACTGAAAATCAATTTGACACCAAACTTCTATAAAATTATGGCAAAAAAATAAAAAAAAACTCATGGTAATCTCACTCAGTGTTAATGGCCTGAATGCACTGAAACATAGAAAAGCAGAATAGATTAGAAAACTAAATCCAACCTCTGCTGCCTACAAAAAAAAACACACCTGAATGGTCAAGGCAAGCAGATTCAAAATCAAAAGATGGAAGATAATATTTCAAGCAAACAATACCTTACAAAGGTAGGTGTGACCATACTTATATTAGATAACTTAGACTGCAGGCTGAAAAATATTACAAGAGACAAAGATAATCATTTTTAGTGATCAAGGGGTATTTACATCTGGAAGAGTGAGTGACTAGCAGAATACTTGAAACAACTAATAGTGAACTTGATGGAAAGGATTGATAGTAGTACAATGATAGTTGGAGATTTCAGCACTACTGCTACCTCTTGATAGAGCAGCTAGACTGAAACTCAACAAGTAAACACTGACTTTGAAGGTAGAAATGGAAGAGATGGACTTCACAGATATATAGAGAGGACTTTTTATCCCCCAGAAGTTGAGTTACATATTCTTCTCCAGTGCACATGGGACATTCTCCAAGATAGAACATTTGCTGGACCACAAAACATACCATAAGATCAAGAGGGTAGAAATCATATCAACTATTTTTTCAGACCATGAGACATGAAAAAATAGAAGTTAATCAAAAACAGAAATGGAGAAAAAACTCAAGCACTTGGAAATTAAACAGATTGCCCCTGAACAACTAGTGAGTAAAGAGGGAATCAAGATTCCTAGAAACAAATGAGAATGAATATATGAGTTACTGGATCTTGTGTGGCATAGCAGAAATGGTATTAGGAGGAAAGCTCATAGGAATGCAGCTGTATATTAAGAAGGAAAAAAGGCGGGGGTGTGGTGCCACCCAGCACATCAACCTATACCTATGGGGCAAGTTCTTCAGCAGCCTAATGGTGCCTTTAGGCTTCCAAATTGCCGCTGTGCCTCTGGCCGAACTCCAACAACTTTGGACCAAATTTCCTGAGAAGTTAAACTGCCAAAAGTTAGATATGTTTGAGTCACACCCACAAACCACTTCCAGCTCAGCTATACAAGCTCATTTATCGGCCTTGCTTCAGAGACCCATAAATAAATCTCGAAAAAGATCAAAATCAAGCCATTTAAGTGCATTAATGGCCATGATTCACAGACTCACAAATGAATCTCGGAGGAGAGCAGCATGCCACAGAGATGTCTCCCTATCCCGCACCAGCTTGATTTCATCAGGGCACTTAGGAGTGAGGCAGGTGTGTCCCTCCACCTGCCCCAGATAACCCCAGCTGCCACAAACCTTCAGAACTCAATCACTGCTACACTCACAGCCGACTTTCACAGGCTGGTCCTGAGCCCACCCATGCATGAGAATGAAGCTGCTGAGAAACCCAGGTATGCAGGACTAGTGACTGAAAACTGTAGGCCTCATGGAGTCGGGGATGGGTGACCTTCCCTATCTCCTCCCTCCTCCCCTCCCCCCCCCCCCCCCCCCCCGCTTCTGGTTTCCTGGAAGTCATGCCCAAGAACTGCCTCTGGGTGCACTTAAGCACATTAATGGCCATGATTGAGAGACTCACAAATTAATCTCAGAAAAGAGCAGTTCGCTGCAGAGATGCCTCTGGACCCCAAATATTTAAAAATTTTTAAATTCCAGAAGTGCACAGCCACTTTCATAGCTGCATGACATCTCATACTACTCATGGCAAGCAATACAAAATAAATTATTTAGCATCTATCTAAGGGGCAGGCTGGGATGACGGTGGGAAGATTCAAAATAGTGGTGGTGGGAAGGTATAATGGTTGTGGGATTTGTGTTGAAATATTGAATGTAAACAATTACTGAACAACTATGAAAATAAAATTTAAGATTTAAAAAAAATTTTTTTTAAGTAACGTTCATGCCTGCTTCCGTCAGCTTAATCAGTGGCTGAATAAATAGCAGTACTCTACCTTAAAAAAAAAAGAAAGAAGAAAGGACTCACATAAATAATCTAACTGCACAAATGAAGAAACTAGAAAAAGGGATCAGAACAGTAGTATAGTGGGTAAGGCAGTTGCCCTGCATGTGGTGGACCTGGTATGTTTGATTCCTGGAATCCCATATGGTCCCCTGAGTACCACCAGGAATAATTCCTGAGCACAGAGCCAACAGTTACCCCTGAGTATCACCAGATTTGGCCCCCAAAAAACAACAACAAAAAGAAAAATAACAAAAAAAAAGCTAGAAAAGGACCAACAAAATGAGACTTAGAGCAGAAATTATGTATTTGAATTTTTTTAAATTCAAAAGATTAATGAGACCAAGAGCTTGTTCTTTGAAAAATTAAACAAAGTCAACAACCCCTTAGCAAGATTCACAAAGAGATAGAACCCTTAAACTGCATTAGAAATGAAAAGGCAGACATCAACAGATACCACAGAAATTCAAAACATCATCAGGGATTACTTTGAAAATCTTTATGCCATGAAATGGAAGAATGTAGGAGAAATGGATAAATTTTTGGACTACTATAACCTCCTAAGATTTACCCAAGAAGACACAAAGCACCCAAACAGACCAATCATTTAAATTAAAGGAAATTTAACTGGTAATCAAAAGTCTTCCCCAAAACAAAGCCCTGGCCCAGATAGCTTCATTAGAGAGTTCTCCATACCTTTTAAGATGAGTTCTTGCCAGACCTTCTCAGGCTTTTTCAGGAAATGGAAGAAATAGAAACCCTGCCAGTTTCTATGATGCAAACATTACCTTGATACCAAAGCCGACAGATACAGCACACACGCAAAAAAAGAAAATTACAGACCAATATCCTGGATGAACATATATGCAGAGATCCTCAATAGAATATTAGCAAGTTGAATCCAACAGCATATCATAAAAGATCATACACCACAACCAAGTGGGATTCATCCTAGGGATACAAGGATGATTTTACATAGCCAAATTAATTAATCTAAGGCACCATATCAATACAAGGAAACATAATTGTCATATGATCATACCAATAGATGCAGAGAAAGATCCAACACTTAGTCATAATAAAATCTCTCAATAGGGAAGTGGATACTGGTGAAGGGATTGGTGTTGAAATGTTTTATGCCTGAAACCCAACCATAAATAAAAAGTAAAACCATAAATAAAAAGTAAAATTTAAAAAAATTATCAATAAAATGGGAGTTCAAGGAACTTTTTGTAGCATAGCTAAAGCCATTTACCACAAACTGACAGCAAACATTATGTACTCTGGTGAAAAACTGAAAGCCTTTCCTCTAAGATTATGCACAAGACAAGGATGCCCATTCTCACCACTACTATTCAGTAAAGTGTTGGAAGTCCTTGCCTTGCCATAACAATTAGGCAAGAAAAAGATATTAAGGGCAGACAAATAGGAAAAGAAGTCAAGATACTAAGAAAGCCCCAATGACTCTCAAAAAAAAAAAAACTCCTGAGAACAATAGATAGGTATAGTAAAGTGGCAGGCTACAAAAACAATATGCAGAAATTCATAGTTTTTCTATGTGTAAACAATGTGATAGGAGGGAGAGAAAGTTTTTAAATCCTGTTCACAATTGTGCCTCAGAAAAGCAAGTGCAATTCCTGTTAAGGAATTGTGTAATCACCAGGCGGCTAGGGAAGCTCCGAGGCTCTTTCCCACTGCCTGTATTTGGTGGTCTCTGGACACATCCCCACCCAGCATGGCCAATGCCATGGGCAGATGAAGGAGAAAAGGAGTATAGAATAACATCACATGAGGCTGACACCCAAGGACAGTAGATACTAGGGCAAGGAGGATTGTCCCATAGCTGGAAGACTGCTTCATGAGCAGGGGGGAGAAGGCAGATAAAATAGAGAAGGGATCATTAAGAAAATGATGGCTGGAGGAATCAGTCGGGATGGAAGATGTGTGCCAAAAGTAGATAATGGACCAAACGTAATGACCTCTCAGTGTCTGTGTTGCAAGCCATAATGCCCAAGAGTAGAGAGAGAGAGTATGGGGAATATTGTCTGCCATGGAGGCAGGGGGAGGGTGGAAAAGCGGGGTATACCAGGGATATTGGTGGGGGGGAATGTACACTGGTGGAGGGATGGGTGTTTGATCATTGTGTGATTGTAACTCAAACATGAAAGCTTATAACTATCTCACAGGGATTCAATAAAGTTTTTTGAAAAAAAGAAAGAAAATGTGGACCAGGCTGGTTGGTGATCAGTTGCAGTTTTTTCCATTCTCCCCATGTGCCTGTTCCAACCTTACTAAGTTCCCTGTTCTATTCTCATACTACCCCTCATTCTCATCTCCTCCTGTCTCTCCCACTCATCTCTCTGCACTCCCACTACCCTGGTCTCTCTCTACTTTCTCTCCAACTCCCAGCATTGGGGGTAGCCACCACACCCCCTCTGGTCGAAAAATCAACATATGAAAGCACTTCTTCCACTCAAGGGCAAAATACCACTTAGGGGTGTTTCTCCTCTCCCTTAGTCCATAACTTAATATCTTAATTCTACTTCTTAATATTAGTTATTTTGTATGGACACAGTAGGAGATACATTAAGTTTGTAGGATGGCTCTCGTGGAGACATCTCACTATAGATCTAAGACTACAGTGCTCAGGCCAGATTAATCTTTCCTAATCCTAGCAGGGTCCTAATCTAGATGTTACTTTTTGGATCATGACAGAATTTGTCCATGACCATGCTTTTAACTTATAGTTAAGTATTATGGCACTTTGGCCTGGCCCATTTCATTGCCAGAGTAGCTCACAGGTTGTCCTAGGTCCATCCAGTCCCTTGTCAGGACCTTGCTTTTGGGGTACTAGGAAGTAAGGGCAACAGAGGCTTAAGTTGAGAGAACAGATGCCCAGGAGTGAATATCATTTGGAGTCATTTAACTGCCAAGTTACAAAAGCACAGCATTAACTGTCTTCCTGTGAATATACAAAAAGGACATTGCTCTGAATTGACTATGCAAGGAATTCAGGAGAAGAGAAAAGCAATATTTACAAGTTAACAAAGTCTGATTAAGAGATACAAATAACTGAGCAGTTGGGGAAGCAGAGCACAAAGAAAGAGGTTACAAATAAACACAGGAATGGGAGCACTGTGATGGGAGTAACCCAATAAACCTAACCTCCCTTTGGAAAGGCAGAAAGAACCAACCAATGTTACTCTACAAGGAATCAGCTTAACAAAAGAGGTAGAAGATCTATACAAAGGAGACTAATAAAACACTACTAGGGGGCTGGAGTGATAGCACAGCGGGTAGGGTGTTTGCCTTGCACGTGGCCGACCTGGGTTCGATTGCCAGCATTCCATATGGTCCCCTGAGCACCACCAGGGCTAATTCCTGAGTGTAGAGCCAGGAGTAACCCCTGTGCATCGCCGGGTGTGACCCAAAAAGCAAAAACAAATAAACACTACTAAAAGGAATAAAAGGGGACACAGGGACATAGAAACATAGCACCTGTTCATGGATAAGAAGAAAGCTGCTGTAGGGGCTAGAGTCATAGTACAGCCAGCAGTGTGCTTGCCTCGAGTGCAACTGACCCCAAAACCCATTCGGTCTCCTGACCCTGCCAGGATTGATCTCTGAGTGCAGAGCCAAGAGTAAGTCCTATACACAGTCAGGTGTTCCCACCTCTCACCCAGAACAAAACCAAACAAAAAAGAAAGCTGTTAGTTAAAGTGGTTGAAGGAACAGGATGTTTTTGGAGTTCTTGGACTCCGAGGAAGACAAATTTAGTTCTGAGACAAGGGGCAAGTATTAAGGTTAAAATTATTAGAATTGGAGCTAGAGAGATTGATTGTACAGTGCATAAAGTGCTTGAATAGGGATCCTGCCAGGAGTGATCCCTGAGCAGAGAGCCAGGGAGTAATTCCTGAGCACTGCCAGGTATGGCCAAATAAAAATAAAAAATCATTAGAATTAGAGATCTCCAAAAATGATAGTGAAACAGTGGAGGATGCATCTCCACCAAAAAAAGAGATGCCTTTTATAAGTGAGCACAAGTAGAAAGTGGGGATGTAGGTGATACTTAGAAGTTTAAAGGTGAGGTCACTGCTCATATATTTTATGGGAGGTTTTGAAGAGGTTTACTTTAGCTCTGAGGTTGGGATTGCTGCACTCTGTCCTTGTGGTCAGTGTGGGAGTCAGAGTTCCCTTTTCTTCCCTGATAAAAAACTGTCATAGTTCTTAGCTGCCCTATGTGAGCCTTCACACCCAAGAGTGAAGAATCCAGCTTGGAATCCCAGGGACGTTGATGCTGTGGGAGTAAGAGAAGACTGGAAACATGTCCTTTCAGAGAGTTTGTAATTCTGGTGAATGTGGTCTACCTTGGTCAGTTTTAACCAGTGCAAGGGTTTGTGGGGGGATAAATATTTTCCAGGCACACATTTAGGCTCAGCAAGTATTTGCTGACCAAACTCTCTTAAAACCTTGAAATGAGCAAAAGGAGAGAGTATGTCTTCGCAGCAAGGAATACTCAGAGTCAGGTCAGAGTAGATGAAGGTTTCCCATAGAGCACTTTGAAGGAACTAAGATTCATGCCAGTGGAAAAGGTAATGTACATTTGAAGCTAAACCCTAACCCTAAAGCAGAGTGAGAAAATTGTCAACAATTTTGAGAAGTTTCCTGACTTAGCCTTCTGATTTGTCTCTTTAAGGTATATTTACTCTTTCCATTTTTATTTGTGATTGAAGTCTCCTGGCAGAATGTAAATGCTACTTAATCCCCAGAGCATTGGCCACCTGCTGGGTTCTCTGCAGTGAAAGAAGTTCATTTGAGAGCTGTAAGATAGCCCAAGTGTTAGAATTATTTTACGAGAAGTACCTTAGTTACTCCTTGTTCTATTTTTGGTCTTGGTGAGGAATGCCTTTATCCATCTGGTAAAGATGTCTGTCACAACCAGCAAGTATTTGAACCTATCTTGTGGGGTCAACTGAGTAAAATTTAATTGCTACTGTGTTTTCTGGACTAGTTGTTTTTTTTTTACTTCTGGTACCTTTTATTTCCTAGTTTCACCTTGCTATTGTCTTGTTGATGACCCTGGAAGTATGTGATTTTAATCCTTTCAGGCAGATGTATAACTTTTAATAGTTTAAGTATATGAAAGCTGTGCTTAATAGAAATTATTTTGGCAGTCAAAAATTCCCATTCCTACCAAATGAAAGTATATTTCTGTAAGACCAAAAAGCGTACTTTGAGTCCATGTAGACACTGACATACTTGAACTCTGGATATGACTATGAGTTCAGCTAGCTAGACCAAGCATCCTGGGGCCAGAGCGCTGCTTTCTACTAGTGCTCTGAAGTTGCCTTGTTTATAAAAGAACTGCCATCTGTGAACAAAACAATGTCTGGAATTTTCAAAAGAAGAACATGATAATCTGTGGAGGTGGCTATTAGTCATCCTAAGGTTGCCCTTGTTTTCTAGGAGAGGCATTATTTAATGAGGAGTATAGAGTTAAAGTCCCTCCCAAATTTAAAGGCCTCCTGTGATGGCAAAAACTGTGGCAGTCACTGCTTGTAAGAAACTAGGCTGTTCTGTGGCAAACACATTCAACCTTTTTCTCAAGTAACCCATTAGTCATTTTTCTGAGCCTAATGATTGAATCCAGACTTCCTAGTGGTCAGCTAATGACTACTCAGAAACATACAGATGGAAGGGCTTGTTAGGTTGTGGAGATACTTACTTGTCTGTAGAGAGGAAGTACCTCAGAGTCATGTCTGAGCAACTATCAATAAAACCAGATCCATCTGGCAATCCTGGCATTTCATGTAAGCTTTTTTCCCCCTTGGGGGTAGGGGTTGAAGGCAGTTTGGACCACACCCAGTAATGCTCAGGGGTTACTCCTAGTTCTGCACTCAGTAATTACTCCTGGCAGTGCTTGGGGAACCATATGGGACACTGAGGTTCAAACCTGGGTCGGCCACGTGCAAGGCAAACACCCTCTCCGCTGTACTATCACTCTAGTTCCTCATGTAGGCTTAATTTTTAAAAAAATATTTTTTTTACTTTGGGGCATACCCATTAATACTCAGGGGTTACACCTGGCACTGCACTCAGGAATTACTCCTAGCCATGGCATGGGGGCCATATGAAATGCCATGGATTAAAACCAGATCAGCTCATACAAGGCAAATGCTTACCCACTGTATTATTGCTCTCACCCCTCATATAGTCTTTTTTTTTTTTGCTTTTTGGGTCACACCTGGAGAAGATGCACAGGGGTTACTCTTGGATCTTCACTCAGGAATTACTACTGGCGGTGCTCAGGGGACCATGTGGGATGCTGAGATTAGAACCCGGGTCGGCTGCGTGCAAGGCAAATGCCCTACCCGCTGTGCTATCGCTCCAGCCCCATCATATAGTTTTTTTTTTTATGTAAGGCAAAGAAGAATTGGACATAGGACTCCACATCCTTTTTTGTTCTGCAGAACTGATTCAGTTCCCAAACTATTGTAATTTATACCTTCCTATTATGGTCAATTTTCTTGACTTGCAATTTATATTGTGGCCATGCTTTAACACATTAAAAAATTGAAGTGTTCTTTCTTCAGAGACTGAGTCAAATTTCTCCCGGGTTTTCAATAGACATTAGAGGGTGTATCATCTGAGGCTATTTGGAAGTTCCCCATCAGAAACTCATAAGCAGAAGAGTGGTGGTGAAATGTCCCACCTCTCACCAAGCTGTAGTCCTGTCAGTGCTGAGTGAGTAAAAACCTAATTGCATGTACCCCAGGGATGAGGTGTTCCTGTGTTCCATGGGCCAGAGCACTAAGTAGGTAAAAACCCAGTGGTACACTGCCAAATGGATGAAAACCCAGTGATGTGCTGCTGAGCACCACAGCTGAGTGGGTGAAAAACCCAGTGGTGTGATGATCCTGAGTGGGTGAAAACCTTAAGGCATGAATCCCATGAACAAGCTGTCCCTGTATACCATGGGCCTGAACAGATGTCATCAGGCCCACAGAGAATGCACTTGGGGGATGAGATCAGAGACAGAGTGTGAAAGAGGTTGTTTCTCTCATCATCTAACAGAAGCAGCTCCAAGTAAGTGTGGAGACTCAACCATCTGCCTTTTGCTGACTTTGCTGCAGTCTGTATATTTGACTTATTGGGTGAACACATCTGGAGGAGCATCAGATGAAATCAAGAGGATAAGCATAACTTATATTACTGATAAGTTACACTTATCAAGTTATAAGTCCCTGTTCAGGAACCAGAGATGTCAAAGCTCTGGGGCCATCTGGTTTGTGTGTATCCCTGGGAAAGAATTTATAAGGACTATGAAGGCAAGTGTTAGCTTTTGTTGTTGAAGTGAAAGTATAGGCCTGGTCTGGAACAAATGGAGTTTTCCAACCCCAGACTATAAGCCAGTCTATACCAGTTGAGAAAGAGAAAAGAACTCAGCATCTCACTGGAGGGCTCCAAGTGGGAGATCTGACCACTCAATCTCAAGGACTTTATGAGGTACTGCAAGGACAAGTCATCAGTACAGAGTGATATGTAAAGGAATAAGGGAAAAATGACTGGAAAGTATTAGTACTTGACCATAGACCATACACAATCAAAAAGAGGAAGGATTAGCCTGTCTGGGCAATATTAACATGACATTGGATTAATCTAACAGATATCCCCAACTGTGATGAGTGGTGGCCAAGCAGAAGTTGCCTTCTCAGGAGGGTTATTTTGGGCATGAGAGAGAAGTACTTGAAGGGGACAGGCAAATGGATAGAGAGCAAATGAGTGGAAGGTTTCTCAAAAGGAATAAAAATATGAATATGAGGAGATCCTCTATTTAGTAGGCCTTGTCTGGATGTTCACTAAACTCTAGGAGGGATTCTGTTAATCTCATGTCTGGGTATGGCTTGGGATACCCAAGTATCCCTACATATGGTATGGTTTATACAATATGTAGCTCCAGAGTCATAATCCATAGTTTTATCCTTCAGGGCTATTTGCACAGCCCCTTTCTTGCTTTGGAACAATTGTTTCATACATTACTACTATTGTATCTCCTGGACGGCTTGCCAAAATGCGTTATAGCAGATCTGATTTCAAGTTATTATGGATAATGAGAAAAAAATATGACTGACTTTTTGATGGACTCAGTAGCAGCAGAGTTTAACAGAAGTTCAACAACAGTTACCGCAATGATTGAGATAGCAACCCAACACAACAACCCCTGTCCAGTGACCTAAACTTATAGGTATAATTCTGTCTCCACCCCTTAACTATTTCTGCTGTCTGATTAGTTACACCAGATTTAATGAGCATTTGTGTGACAATCAGATGGTGAATGTCCTATGTAATCAACCAATACAATCATATATATAAATGAGTGACTAATTAGAGTTCATGATTACCTGACCCATCCATTATCATTGCTCCTGACAACCTTTTTCTGACCTTATAGATTTGCTTGTTCTGAACATACCATAAAAATGGGTTTATACAATATGTGGCCACTATATGTATGTTTTCTTTCATTTAATGTAAGCTTTTCAAGGATCACCCATGTTGTAGCATGTCATGTATCTTTACTTTTTTTATTCCCAAATAATATTCCACTGCATGAATATACCACCTTTAACTTACCATTTCATCATCAGTTGAGAGAACATTTCCACTCTTGACTGTTATAAATAATGCTGCTATGAACTTTTCTGTATATGTCTTGTGTGGACTTACATTATCTTCATTTCTCTTGAGAATTTAGGACTAGAATTTCTAGATCTTATGGTAATTCTATGTTTAGCTTTTTGATGTTTTCCAAAGTGGCTCCTCAATTTAACAATCCCACATATGACTATGACAGTTAAGAGTTCTGAACATTCTTAGTAATACTTAATTAAAAATTAAAACACATTGTATATGTGATAATTTTATCTTTTATGGAAACGGTATGTCATTAAGATTCTGATTTTCAGTCCTCTATTGATGCAGTTGCAGTTTTCTATTTACTAATGATGCTGAGCATCTTTTCATGTAACTTTTGCATATTTTCTTTGAGGAGAATTTTTTCTCAGGTTCATTGCTCACTTAAAAAATATTTGTGCAGGGGCCAGAGCGATAGTACAGAGGGTAGGGCGTTTGCCTTGCACACGGCTGACCCGAGTTTAATCCTCGGCATCCCATATGGTTCCCCAAGCACTGCCAGGAGTAATTCCTGAATACAGAGCCAGGATTGCTGGGTGTGACCCAAAAAGCAATAAATTGCTGGGTGTGACCCAAAAAGCAATAAATTGCTGGGTGTGACCCAAAAAGCAATAAATAAATAAATAAATAAAATTGTGCTTTCATTGTACTCAGCAACAAAAGAATTTTTTGTATTCTCAGCAATTTTTTTTTCTTTTTGGGTCACACCTGGCGATGTACAGGGGTTACTCCTGGCTCTGCAATAATAATTATTATCTCTGAATTATTCCATTCTTTGAGTTGTCCTTGATGTTTCATTTAAAACACTAAAATTTTTCATTTTAATGAGGATCATTACATTTTTTTTCACTTTTTTGGTATGATATCTTAGAAACGGTTGTTTATTTAAGGTTAGTAAGAATAATGCCTGTGCTTTATTCTAAAGGTTTCACCATTTTTAGCTCCTCATATTTTGAATTTATTTAATTTTTTTGAAATATGAATCCAGTTCATTTTTTCACGTGAAAATTCAGATGGCCCTTACAATCTATTGAAAAAAATCACTTTCAACTATAGAGTTCTCTTGACATGACCCTTTTGAAAGTCATTTGACATAAACATTTTGACTTTTTCTGGACTGTCTGCACCACTTGGTTTATTTGGTTACTTTGTTGTGAATTCCTCAGGCTTTTATGTTTGTTTATTTTGGGGGCAATATTCACTGGTGCTCAGGGGCTGCTACAGAGACTAGGATCACTTTCATGTGCAAAGCATATGATTTCGCCCTTTAAGCTACCCCAGCCCAGAATTTTCTTTATTTTTATTTATTTATTTATTTATTTATTTATTGCTTTTTGGGTCACACCCGGCGATGCATAGGGGTTACTCCTGGCTTATGCACTCAGGTATTACTCCTGGCGGTGCTCGGGGGACCATATGGGATGCTGGGAATCAAACCCGGGTCGGCCACGTGCAAGGCAAATGCCCTACCTGCTGTGCTATCGCTCCAGCCCCCCAGAATTTTCTTTATAAAATATTATGTCACTCGGCAATGGAAAACAAATTATCAAATGCTTCATTTTCATCAGGTCCGACTTTGGTGGGAGAAACTCCAAACAATGATAATGAGTTTTTGTTGAAATATTTAATATAATCAAAGTAAAGAGAAAGTAAAGTGAAATTTATCAGCTACACAGGTGGGGTGGGAGCTGGGGGGGTGGGGGGGTGGGGGGAGGTATACTGTGATTCTTGGTGGTGGAATATGTGCATTGGTGAAGGGATGGATGTTCAAGCATTGTATAACTGAGACTTAAACCTGAAAGCTTTGTAACTTTCCACATGGTGATTCAATAAAAGTAAATAAATACATAAATTTTAAAAAATATTATGTCATCAGCAATTAAAGGTAATTTACATTTCTTTTGTTTCTTTTTCTTTTTTTACTGATTATTCTGGCTAGACTAGTGCCCTCTTGAATTAATTTGGCAAAAGCAGGCATTCTTATTTTGTTCCTATACTTAGAAAACTTTCAGATCTTTACTGTAAAATTTAGTGTTAGCTTAATGGATGCCCTTTATCAGGTTGAGGAAATGCTGTTCAGATCCTAGCTTCTTACTTGTTTTTATAATGCAAATAATTGCACCTTTCTCAAATGATTTTTCTGCATTTCTGTTTCTATTGGAGAAACACATGTGGGGAGTTTTGTCCATTATTATAAACATAATACAGATTTATTTTCCTATGTTGAAACAATATCCCACTCCCACTTTAATTTTTTCACACTAGTTACTATTCTAGTATACCCTAGTTCTAGAATACCCTCTCAAAACAGAAGCCAGACAAGAGTCATTTTAAATTCATTCCTTTTGTTTACTCCTTATACCAAATCAAGTTGATTGTGATTTAATACCTTCACAACTTAGCATCTTTTAGTTTATCCTTCACACTGATGTTAAGTTTTTATTCTTCCAGCTGAATATAGTGGGACCCATAGTATAGCAGTAGCACGCTTGCCTTGCACGTTATTGACCTGGGTTCCATCCCTTGCACCCCATGTGGATTCCTGCCAGGAGTTTTCCATGGAGTGAGTCCTTAGCACCACCGGTGTGGCCCCCAAACAAAAATTGAATATAGTATCTTAAATTTATTTGTAGAAAATGTTGTCAAGGAATCTGTACAAATCTCCTTAAATGAGATTTGTAATCTTAAGTGTTAGTACTACTGGAGGAGTGATGTGCTATTTACGGACACTTACGATTGGGTCTAATGTTATTCAATAAATGGATAAAATGAAGTAGAGGACTTAAGAAACAGATGAATACCAGATGAAAAGTGACATATGGTAGGATTGCTACAAATTTCTTACTGTGATTCTGCTGATGCCTTGTAAAGTTATTTTCTCTAGAAGTGTCCGCATACTACATAATATTACAGGTCTTATGAAATTTGTTTGTAGCTATCACAGCATTTTTGATATGTTAACATGAGTCTTTATAGAAGTTATTTTTAATACAAAATATTTAAATGATAAGTTTCCTTGCATTGGTGTATATAAATATCACGTGTATAAAAATTATATTAAAAATTCTATAAGCAATTTAAAGTTGTTTATTTTGTTTATTTTTCAGCCTTGCATTGCATCCTGAGAGAGTATTGGTAGCAACAGGACAAGTTGGGAAGGAGCCTTATATCTGTGTTTGGGATTCATATACTGTGCAGACCATATCAGTTCTAAAGGATATTCATACACATGGTGTAGCTTGCTTAGCTTTCGACTTAGATGGACAGGTTTGTGATTTTTTTTCCTGCCTTTGTAAAAATATGTTTTTAAAATGTGTACTATAAGAAATGGTTGAAAATCTATCAGTATTAAAATTAAAAACAGTTGATGAAAAGTACTTGTTTGTCCAAGGGTTGGGATGGATTAGGTGGTTAATATAGTTAGGAAAATAAAAACAGTAA
The DNA here is from genome assembly GCF_027595985.1 of Sorex araneus. NCBI lineage: Eukaryota > Metazoa > Chordata > Mammalia > Eulipotyphla > Soricidae > Sorex > Sorex araneus. The sequence continues at coordinate 12,534,762 of NC_073304.1, forward strand.
CAGTAATAACAATATTAACAACAGTAAAGTTAATAACAACATTCATATTGTGTGTAAAACTTTTTTATTGAATTAATTTCTAGAATGATAGGTAGAGATTCTAAATCAGTGGAATATTTCCTGGTTATTTAGAAATTGTTTGCATGTAATTCTTTTTTGGATAGTGCATACTAATAGGTTAAATGGAAAGAAAACCTGTATAAACTTTAATTTGCACTTAAGGGCTCATATTAAAATAATATTTATTTGTTGAAAATAGACAGTTACTATAATATGAGCTATCTTATATAAAGTCAGAGTTACAAAGGATATAATTATAATTCTACTTAAAATCCCTGAATTATTGCCAGTTTTTAGTGAATGATTTTAAAAATCTTAAATAAGCCAAGAGCTTTTTATGGTACTTTTGTGGAACTTGTTATACCTAGAACATATTTAAGAAATTTTAAGAAGTTGAATTATGCATATCTGCATTTATGATCCTTAGAGTTTTAATTTAAAATTATACTTTAAAATCATTTGAAGGTAGTATGTTAATATAGTAATCATTTTGACTTTTAGAAAAATATTATTTGGTTTTTAAATTGTAAAATTAATTTTGTAGATACAGACTTTACAAAAACAGATTCAGTGTGCTCTTTTCCTTTGAAAATCATAACGAATAGGTATATTATTTATAACTCTGAGGAATTGCTTGAGTAACATAGATTAATATGATTTACTGGCAATCTGGCAAGGAATACATAAGGCCTTAACTGGAAAGTTATATATTTGGTGAAAAATGTGCTTCTTACAGGTTTAGTATCACTGTGTGGCAGTGACTGCTATTATAGAAGCTGAATTCCATGTCCTATGTGTTCTTATTTTCCAACTTTCTTAATCTCCTCATATAGGAATTTGATTTATTTTCTTAAGAGGATGAAAATAGTGTACTTTGCCTACTTTACCAGAGATTAAATTTAATGAAATATACAAAGTTGTTTTTGAGATTATTTGCCAAAACTAGAGAGATAGTACAGGATGTAAAGCATTTACCTTGCATGTGGCCAACCCTGATTTACTCCCTAGTAAATCAAGAATATACGAGGTATGGGGCTGGAGCGATAGCACAGCGGGTAGGGCATTTGCCTTGCACGCGGCCGACCCGGGTTCAAATCCCAGCATCCCATATGGTCCCCTGAGCACGGCCAGGGGAAATTCCTGAGTGCAGAGCCAGGAGTAACCCCTGTGCATAGCCAGGTGTGACCCAAAAAGAAAAAAAAAAAAAAAAAAAAAAAAAAAAAGAATATACGAGGTATATGTTCTTGAGCACCACAGCAGTGATCCCTGAGCACAGAGCCAGAAGTAAGCCCTAACTAAGTACTGCCAAGTATGGCCCAATAAACAAAAAAAAAACCCAAATCATTTACCAAAGATGCTATGCAATTCAAGATGTTTTAACTGTGTCTATATACATTTAGTATTAATATTTTCTTCTTAATTAAAAAATTGTCTTTTCTTAGGGCTGGAGCAATAGCACAGCGGGTAGGGCATTTGCCTTGCACGAGGTTGATCCAGGTTCTATTCCCAGCATCCCACATGGTCCCCTGAGCACCGCCAGGAGTGAGTCCTGAGTGCAAAGCCAGGAGTAACCCCTGAGCATCTCCAGGTGCGACCCAAAAAGAAAACAAATTGCCCTTTCTAAATGTAATAAGTCACATTGCTGAGGAAAGCACATGCCTAAACAAAATTTTAATGGTTGATAGCCTTTCATTTTTATTATGCTAAGAAACTTATAAGTCTTTGGTATAAGCATTTCATTATCACAAATTCCACACATAGTGAGTCCCAGGCATTGTGCTAATCCAACATTATCTCTTTAATCATCACAACAACACTATGAAATAGATATTATTATCTCTATTTTACAGATAAAGAAACTGAGACTTAGAGAGGTTAAATAACTTCCCCCAGGTTACACAGCTAGTAAATGGAGCCAGAGCGGGAACCCAGGTCAGTCAAACTCCAAAGCTCATGTTTCTAACCACAATGCTCAACTGACTCCAAAAATGGAATTTAGGAGGTTATTTATATTTCAGAAGTATTCATCCATTTTAATTACAGTTAAAGCTTGTAGCAAACTGCTACAGATTGAAGACTAAGTTCAGAGTATCTCAGAAATTATGAGGAGAAAATGCATCAGGCAGAAAATTTATTTCAGAACATAACAACTCACTAAGGACTATAAACTGTGTGTGAAATACCAACTAGGAAATTTTGTTTAATTTCTGTATTTTCACTAGATTTGAAATAAGTGATCAATTAAAATTTATTAAATGATTTATTTCCCAATTGGTAGTAATACTAAGTATTCTTTTCCCAGAGCTTTCTAAATGGATTGAATATCGTTTTGATAATAGAAGCCTGCCTTTTTGAAAATAATTACTGCCTGAAGGGCAGTTTACACAAATTTTACACAAATTCACATCAAATTTGAATTGAATTTGAAATTAAAAGTTAGAAAAGTTAGTACACAAAACAAGGGGTAGAAGGTGGAGAAATTTGACTAGTTTTTGTTTTTTACTATATTTGTCTTGAAAATGTAACCATTTTTATAAAATATAAAAAATGTAGCTCTTGTATTTTACACAATATGTTATAGAAGTGTGCTAACATATAGAATGAACTAAAAATAGTGTTTATTTTTGCACCTTATTTTGTCGATTTTATTTAGTTACAAAGTAAAGTAATTTAAGTCTACATTTGACTTTTAGTGCCTCATTACAAAGAAAAGTAATTTCTCAAAAATGTTAGAGGAGTTGGGGCTGGAGCAGTAGTATAGCGAGTAGCGTGTTTGCCTTTTTGCCTTTCACAAGGCTGCCCTAGGTTCAATCCCTGGCATCCCATATGGTCCCCTGAGCACAGCCAGGGGTAATTCCTGAATGCAGAACCAGGAGTAACTCATGGCCACCGCCAGGTGTGACCCAAAAGCGAAAAGAAAAGAAAAGAAAAGAAAAGAAAAGAAAAGAAAAGAAAAGAAAAGAAAAGAAAAGAAAAGGGAGGTTTTTTCCTCTCTTCATGCATTGCCAAAAAGAAAAGAAAAGAGAAAAGGAAGGGAAGGGAAGGGGAGGGGAGGGCAGGGGAGGGGAGGGGAGGGGAGGGGAGGGGGAAGGGGAAGGGGAAGGGGAAGGGGAAGGGGAAGGGGAAGGGAGGTTTTTTCCTTTCTTCATGCATTGCCATCCCTTCTTTGAGCTGGGAGTGGGGTGGTTAATTCTAAAGAGGGCTTCTTGTTTTTCCCTAACTCTGAGAGGATCACTTCGTTAGTCAAAAATCTGTATTTCACATCCCTACCTTAACTTTATCTCCTATTCTTACTCAGCTTGTAAGATAAAAATCAGACTTATGAAGAGTTAAAGTGGATGTAAGAACTCTCTTAGTCTCTAGGATTACACAAGGGAATCACTTCAGTCTATGTTCTAGCTTTTAATTCCTTGACAGTTCAGTGGTTCATTTAAAAAGATATTTTAAGGGTTGGAGAAATAGTACAAGTGTTAAGGCACATGACGTGCATGCTGCCAGTCCTGATCTTTGGGTACTAGCACTACATAGTCCTATGAGCATCGTTAGGTGCAGTCCTGGAAGCCCCTAAGCACCACCGGGTGCAGCCTGGAGGCCTGACTAATCCCGACAACACAGGGCCTGAGTGGCACCACCTACTTGGACCTTGTGGTAAATTGCCCACCCTGCTGGCAGAAAATCCCTGGAAGGGGCCCACTGAACACTGCTTGGGAGACTCTAAAACAAAGTAAAATAGAATGAAATAGTTTTTACAATTTGTTTACTTTTCTTAGTGTTTGACATGAAAGATCGAGTATTTTGTAAATCAGAAATGGTAACCTCTGTTCTACTTCTTAATGCGAAGAACTCTTCATGTATGCAAATATTAGCAAGACGAATGCATCTAATTTTCTCTTATTAGGTTCATAATATATCATTGTAAGCTTTGATATTTTATAATGTCCAATGAGTGGAATTTGATTGCCATTTATAATTTGGTTCTCTTTGACTCATTTGCCTTTTCATTCCTCCTTGAACTTCTTGGACATAATTCAGCGCTTGGTGTCAGTGGGACTTGATTCAAAAAATGCGGTTTGTGTTTGGGATTGGAAAAGAGGGAAAATGTTATCTATGGCTCCTGGTCACACAGATAGAGTAAGTATTTATCTCCTTTTAGTATTTCTGCTGGGTACTGAATGGGAAAGTCAGGGGATTTTTATATTTCTGAGTTTTGTTACTACCAGATTGTTTGTATGTAATTAGAAATTTAAAGTATAGTTGTAAATACTCATAAGATTTTTAGAATAAGTTGTATTTAGAACTATGACTTTATATGTAAAGTGTTAGCACAGAACTTTGAGTCCATTATCACTTCACCAAAAACAATAAGTTATGTTAATTAAACCTTGGTTTAAGAATGGAATGGTTTATGCTTAGAGTCTCTTTAGTTTGATTTGTCACTAATTTGTTATATATGTATATGTTATAGTTAAGGTGAAAATTTATGTGAATGTATAAATTTAAAATCTAGAGCCCTAACATTTTTTTACTTTGAAAACCATGTTAAACTACATTCCATAACCCAAATTATATAAAATCAGCATAAAGAACACTTTGTAGTCAGTTTTTAAATTTATTGTTGTACTACTTTTATGAACTGGAGCGATAGCATAGCAGGTAGGGCATTTGCCTTGCATGTGGCCGACCTGGGTTCAGTTCTTCCGACCCTCTGGGAGAGCCTGGGAAGCTACCGAGAGTATCCCGCCCGCACGGCTGGGACTGGCAAGCTACCCGTGGCGTATTCGATATGCCAAAAATAGTAACAAGTCTCAAAATGGAGACGTTACTGGTGCCCGCTCAAGAAATCAATGAACAATGGGACGACAGTGCTACAGTGCTCCTGCTTTTATAAAGACATTAAAATGCTTATCACAAGCTTTTTATTATGTCTAATTTTATGTGTGGTGGTGTAAAATCCTAACAAACCAGCGCAGGATATAATGGCTTTATTTGGAGACAAGCTATAAATCTCTAAAAATTGTATAGACAATTTTGCGTCTTGCATTTTGGAAAACTTGCTATATTCTCACCCACAATTTAAGTAATTATTAAAGTACTAGCATAGCCCATTAGTGTAATTATATTGTGCTTCCTTAGATCAAAGCATTTCATGTATTGGTATGTAGGATAGGACTTAGTAAATCGACCAAATATTCTGAAAGAATGATGGTGTCATCAGGTTGGGAGTGGGGATGGTAACTTTCATGCCGCCCTCAGGAGATCTGGGAACTACACACAGCAGTAGGTGGCTGACTATCCAGTGCTGCTCCATCTCCGTGGTATTGGGACCCAAAGGGTTACTTGGGTGGTGCTTAGAGCCCACCAGGACTGTACCCAGTGAACCTTGGGGAAGAGGAAGCCATGGAATTGAATTTTGGAACTAGTACATACATGCCCTATAACTCTTTAAGTTATCTTCCTGGTTCCTTCTTACATGTTTAAACGTATAGGTACATCAATACATTTTTAAGTATAATCTATATTATGGTAATTTGTGAAACATAGATTTGTAAGATGTATTATTTCTTCATTATCACTGAAAAGTCTCTTTTATACATGTTTAAAGGTGGGGAGAAGGGATAGTCTCAGTAGGGTACTAGGCTCTCCGAGAGGGACAGAGAAATTGAACCCAGGTTGCAGGTTGGCCGCGTGCAAGGCAAATTACCTACCAGCTGCGCTATCACTCCAGCCCACGAAAATAAATAAATAAATATACAGTTGTTATTTTCCATTCTACTAGTTGCTTCATAAAGTTCATAGAAACAATAGGTTTTTCCCTTAATTATTTGCGTAGCTATTTTATTTCTTATATTTTAAAGAGTATTATTCTGATTATTATTGATATAATTTTATGATCGGTGAAGCATTGGGGCTATTAGTCTTTTAGACAAGAGTGTTGCATGATTCTGAAAAAGAACTATTTTAACCATAACTCTTATTTGTTTACAGATATTTGATATTTCTTGGGATTTGTACCAGCCAAATAAACTTGTCAGCTGTGGTGTAAAGCATATAAAGGTACTAGAAGAGTGTTGTTTTATAACAATCATGTTTACTTATTCACCACAGCTAAGCATATACCATATTATTTACAATTTCATATTGTTTTGAGATTTTGACTATACCTAAGTTTTATAATGTCATTGTTTTTTGTGCTCATATGTTCAGTCTAATATTTTTATTATGTAGTGACTATGTGTCAGGTATCATAAGGGGCATAGGTATGAATAGAGGATTAATCAAATATTTGCTTCCATAAAGAAATTTATAGAAATAGCTTTATGTGTTCATCTTGTTCCTTCATGTTGCACTCATAAAATCAAATATCAGAGTAGAAAACTCGGTGAACTTAGTGGTTTTCATTCACAGAGAAGAATTATGTAGTAGAGAACATGGACAGAGTGACTCTCCACATGATAGTTTGAGCTGGAATGAGTCTCTCTCTGAGCTCACATTCTTCCTTTCGACATGCTCACTTCTATCCACGTTTTTTTCTTACTCATCTTTAACTTTAGCTGCAGTTTTTTCTTTTTAGTATTATGGTACTACTTTGACAGGTGATTAATGTTGTCTTTTCAATTTGAAAAACATACTTAACAGTGAATGTCTTCTGTTTGGGTGTTGGATAGTGAAGCACACACCGAGGTGCTTAGGGCAACAACAAGTCTTCTGTTCAAGGTTTAAGGCACACAGTGTAAGCGCCGTAAAGTTAGAAATCTTTAATCTTGTTCATCGAGTATGTACTTGATACAGTGGTTAATAGTTATTTAAAAAGCAATGAATAAGGAACTCTTACTGCTTTTCTTTATTGCAGATAAAACTAAAGTGGTGTTTCCCAAAGTGGGTGCTACTGTCCCTTAGGGTTGCTGAAACAATGGAACGGGGCATTAGTAGCTTCTGGTACATATGGATATGCTTTTTTGTTTGTTTATTTTCTTGTTTGCTAAAAAAAGATAGATTTTCAGGGGGTGCTAAGTAGTTTTGTTTCTGTAAAGGGGGTAGTAGGAAGATAAATTTGGGAACCTTTACACTAAAGGTATCATTTCAGACTTAAAAAAAAAAAATCAATCAAACTGGCCAGAGCTATAGTACAGCGGGTATGCACTTGCCTTGCATGTGGTTGACCTGTGTTCAGTTCTCGGCGTCCCATATGGTCCCCTGAGCACCACCAGAATTGAATCTTGAGTTCAGACCTAGAAATAAATCCTGAGTATCACCAAATAAAAACCTCATCTTTCCAATTATTTTTGCTGTGAGTGGAAATTCTCTTTTGGTAGAGGCAGTGAATAGTAGTATATAAATCTTTTTGCAGGTAGTATGTGAGGAAATCAAGTCCCAGAAATAATCTAGACTTGTTCCAGCCAGTACAGTAGCAACTAGCTATGTGTAACTATTTAAATAAATTCAAATTAAATTATTTTAATATCACTGTAGTCACACTAGCAGTCCTATTTGAAATGTATAACTGCCACACATTTTCTAGTTGCTGTTCTGCTGGACAGCAGCTATTATCACAGAAAGTTCTTTTGGGCAGCACTGATCTGGATTCTAAGATAATGGTTCTTAACTCTCACAGAGCATAAAAGTCACTTGGGTACCTGGGTTTTACTCTGCAGAGATTGTCTCAGTTTATCTCAGTAGGAGCCCAGTCAAACCATTTTTATAATTTCTCCCTGATGATTCTACCATGATTCTACCATGCAGTGCATCCCCTATCTAAAATAAAATAATAAAATGGGAGTTTACTGAAAGAAAAAGAACTAGCTCTGTTCTTGAGGGGAAATGGAGCACATCTGGCTGTGCTCTGGTCTTATTCCTGTCTCTGTGCTCAGTGATAATTCTTGACGATGCTCAGGGGACCATAAAGGATACCGGGGATCAACCTGGGTCTGTCATATGTAAGGCAAGGCCCTACCCGCTTGTACTATCACTCCAGCCCCAGAATCAGCTCCTCTTATCCATTGAAATTCATGGATTTGAGGGACCTTGCACATGGTCAACCCAGGTTCAAGCCCTGGTATCCCATATGATTCCCCAGCACCATCAGGAATAATTGCTGAGCACAGAGCCAGGAATAAACCCTGAGCACAGCTGGGTGTGGCTCCAAAACAACAACAAATTCAAGTTTTTGAAATGTAAAAGTTACTAAGTTTTATTTACTAAAACCTTCATCTCTTATTTTAATGAACACCATCATTTTTAGTGCTTTAAAGCTTCAGATTATATAAGACCTGTGAGTCTTAAAATACAACCTTAAGGATAAGAAAAGATCTTTACATAATATCAACTGATTTATTATTTTTGATTTATTATTTTAAATGGCAGTTGACTTATGAGACTGAATTTGTACTTTGGATCTAATTTCTTTATATGGAGAACTATTTGAAGTAGTTCTCCAAAGAGGAACTACTTCAAATCCCTGTCCTATCCCATATTTATATTTTCCCTGAAAACTATTCTTTTATTTTATTTTTTATTTTTTAATTTTAATTTTATTTTATTTTCAGGTTTTTTTATTTTTATCCTTTTATTTTCCCTTAAAACTATATTTATCTGAATCCACATAAAAGAACAATTTTCCCTATCTCATAAAGATTTATATTTGAGTTCCCTATATTTCTCCAAGAACGAATAAATCATTCAAATGTACTGCTAAGTTTTGCTAGTAAAGAAATTGCTCATCTTTGAAAATATCATAGCAATATGTTGCTCTATTTTTCATCCTTACTGCCTCCATCAGTTTGAAATCTTGGTTTGGTCCTTTTTCTTATGAGTGTTTGGTGTCTTCATTGCCATTGCCCATCTGTTCCAAACATTTCAATATACATGTTGTGTAGTGTAGTCTTTTTCAGAGACATGAAGAAACCAGGGAAACATAGTATCTTTAAAACTCAGCCTTCTAATTTCTACAGATTAAGAATTGAAACCAGGCTTAGCTTTTGTAACGTAGTTCTGGACAGTACTAGGATAAGGATGTGAATAGTGAATGCTACTAGTATAAGGGTATTTCTTAAATGATTTCTCTCTGATGCTTTAATATAGTATCATAGTATTAGAAATGTTTTACTATATCTTATAGACCCTTTTATAATTTATACTGTGTGCCTTCTAGTTTTGGAGTTTATGTGGAAATGCTCTAACCCCAAAACGTGGGGTCTTTGGTAAGACTGGTGACCTTCAGACCATACTTTGCCTGGCCTGTGCAAGAGATGAATTAACATATTCTGGTGCACTGAATGGGGATATATATGTTTGGAAAGGAATCAATCTTATACGAACTATACAGGGAGCCCATACAGTAAGTATATTTTAAGTACTTATTAAGCACCTTTAGATGTTAACTGTTTACTTGTCCTAGAACAAAAGTTGCTATTATTTAACATTCTAATGAAATTCATTTGCTTGAAAAATGCTATTCTAGGGGCTGGAGTGGTAGCACAGGGGGTAGGGGTAGGGCATTTGCCTTGCAAGCGGCCGACCTGGGTTCCATTCCCAGCATCCCATATGGTCCCCCAAGCACCGCCAGGAGTAATTCCTGAGTGCAAAAGCCAGGAGTAACCCTTGAGCATAGCCGGGTGTGACCCAAAAGCAAAAAAAAAAAAAAAAAAAAAGCTATTCTAACTGAATTTGTATGTTTAGTTTTAAGATTTCAATGAAGAAATACTATGTAATATGTAAATAAAATGTTTGTTTATTAAATTTATATAATTAATATCCTGTTCAAATAATTACAATTTGAATAAAGCTAGTGATCTTATGACTAATTTGGTGGAAAATTTGGAGACAGCTCTAAGGGAAAAAATACAGCTTTTTAATTTAAAAAATTTATTTTTATTTTAACGCCTTGATTTACGACACTTGTTTCCAATCTCAACACCAGTGTGACCTTCCCCCAGTGTTCCTAGTTTCCCACCACCAGTCCAGCCTGCCCTCTTAGCAGGCACAAACAAATTTACTTCAAATTTTTTGTTACAACACAAAACAGCCTTTTAATTTTAGTATCACTGGTTCATTGAGTGGCAAAAAATTTAATTTTTGTACTTCACGAGCTTTTCGTGTAGGTAAGTTATCAAAATGGAAAAAAATCTGTAATGGATTTTGATCTGCACTTTTTAATATTTGGATCCTTTGCATGTGAAGGAACTAGAGAACAGAGTCACCACATTATGCATAGTGAGACATCATGTAGAAAAGTTCCAGATATAGTAAAGAACCACCTAAGGGGCCAGAGTGATAGTGGGTGGGACATTTGCCTTGCAGGCAACTGACCTGGCTTTAATCCTTAGCATCACTGATGGCCCCAGAGCCCCTCTAGGAATGATCCCTAAGGGCAGAGCTAGAACACCCTGAGCACAGCTGGGTGTAACCCCAAGACAAAAACAAACAAAAAACAGTAGGACTTGATTTAAGCAAAATTAAATAAAGTATATTAAAAAATTTTTAATTGAATCACCATGAGATACACAGTTACAAAGTTACTCAACATTGGGTTTCAGTCATACAATGTTCCAACACCTGTCCCTTCACCAGTATGTATTTCCCAGTTTCACTGCTGTCTCCCACCCCTGCCTGCCTCTATGCTCTCTCTGTCTCTGTCTCTGTCTCTGTCTCTGTGTCTCTCACTCTCTCTCTCCTTTTGGGCATTATGGTTTGCAATACAAGTACTGAAAGGTTATCGTGTATATCCTTTTACCTCCTTTCAGCACTCAGTACTTGTCCAGAGTGATCACTTCCAACTATCATTGTCATAGCCGTCCTTTCTCTATCCTGACTGCCTCCACTGCCAACACACTTGTGGCAGGCTTCCAACCTAAGCAAAATTCTTAAAGATCAGATATACCAGACTCTTCGTCACAAAGATTGTGAAGTTTCCAATTTCTTCTCATATTCTTCAGTGTAGAATGTGTTCACTGTTGTAAATGTTTACTGGTCTTCTGGTGGAAAACTAGTCATTTCTTTTTAATTTTATAAAATTCTGATATTGATCAACTATTTGAATTTTTAAAATAATTTCTGTTGCCCTTTTACCACTCAGTAGTCTGTTGGTAATATTAGCATTAGTCCTCTGAGCGCTACTAAGGATAGCCCTGGTATGCCCTAAACATCACCACATGTGGCCCTGGTGTTGCTCCCAGCAACGAGGTGCCAGAGCATTGAAGCCCACCTCAGGCCCATCCCACCCAGCTCATCTTTCCCCACAGCCCTTCAGCACCACTACATGTGATACCTATTAAAATAAATTAGAGGCAGGGCACTTCTGAGCAGTGGCCAAGGATGTGGTGCCATTTGGGCCCAGTAGTGCTGAAGATCACCAAGACCACATTTGTTGGTGCTCAAGGGCCATGTAGTGCCACAGACCAAGCCAAGGCCAGGCGCATACAAAAATGGCCCCCTAAATCTTGGGCTATTACCCCAGTTTTTTTTCTTTATAACTCATGATATAATTAGAAAAACCTCTCATAACCCAAAGTTGTATAGATGTTATTCTGACTTTTATAACATATTTCATTTCATGTTTACATTCAGAAATTCAAATTTGTATAATTCATTTTTATAAGTAGTGTGTGATTTTATTTTGTAGGACTGCCAGAGATCAAACCCTTGGTCTCCTACATGCAAGGGCATGTGCTCTACTACTGAGCTACATCCTCAGCCCCTAATTTTTTTAATGTTATGCCCATGTCATTAAATACGACCTGGGTCATATTTTTTTATTTCTGCATTTTTGTGTATCTTCTGATTTGTTTTTGTTATTTTAAAGTGTGTTTCTACTTTGATATTGTAAGATTTCTTCTAAAGTGAATTTTTTTATTTCCTCTTTAGGCAGGAATATTTAGCATGAATGCTTGTGAAGAAGGCTTTGCTACTGGTGGTAGAGATGGCTGTATTCGTCTTTGGGATTTAACTTTTAAGCCAATTACTGTGATTGATCTCAGGGAAACAGATCAGGGATATAAAGGTAAGACTAAAAGATGTGTCTCATTACTAGGCAGTCTCTCTCTCTATACACACACACACACATACACACACATATATTAGTAAACATTACTCATTACTGTAGCACTGTTGTCCCATTGTTCATTGATTTGCTTGAGTGGGCACCAGTAACGTCTCCATTGTGAGACTTGTTACTGTGTTGGCATATCGAATACACCACAGGTAGCTTGCCAGGCTCTGCTGTGTGGGCAGGATACTCTCGGTAGCTTGCCGGTCTCTCTGAGAGTGATGGAAGCATCAAACCCAGGTTGACCGAGTGCAAGGCGAACGCCCTACCTGCTGTGCTATCGCTCCAGCCCATAGTAAACATATGTTTTGTAAATGTAAATGGGACTTATATTTATTTGTCCCTTTATACTTTATATATTTCATTGAAATCCTGTTGTAGGGGGAAATTTTGACCAAAGAGAATCCAAGTTTACTGTTATGATAGGAATTCTTTTATATATCTACTGACCATTTTATAATCAAACCTACAGAGAAATGTGAAGGCAGTTATTTATTTTAATAACCCTGAATTTCTTTTTTTTTAATTGAATCACTGTGTGATACAGTTATAAAACTTTCATCTTTGTGGTTAAGTCATACAATGATCAAACACCCATCCCTCCACCCGTGCACATTCTCCACCACCAATGTCTCCAGTCTTACTCCGCACCCTTTCCAGCCCTCCCCCTGCCTCCATGACAGTTTCCCTCATATTCTCTCTACTTTGGTTTGCAATACAGATACTGAAATGCTATCACGTTTGGTCCTTTATCTACTTTCACCACACATCTCCCATCCCAAACAATTCATCCAACTGTCATTGACTTACTGATCCCCTTTCTGTTCCAGCTGCCTTCTCCCCCAGTTCATGAGACAGGCTTCCAATTATGGAGCAATATGCCTGGCCCTTGTGTCTACTGTCCTTGGGTGTCAGTCTCATATTATGTTATTTTATATTTCGCAAATGAGTGCAGTCATTCTTTGTCTACCCCTCTCTTTCTGACTCATTTCACTTAGCATGATACCCTCCATGACTATCCACTTATAAGCAAACTTCATAACTTTATCTTTCCTAACTGCTGCATAGTATTCCATTGTGTAGATGTTCCAAAGTTTCTTTAACCAGTCATCTGTTCTCAGGCACTCGGGTTATTTCCAGATTCTGGCGATTATGAACAGTGCTGCAATAAACATACAAGTGCAAATGTCATTTCTACTGTGCTTTTTTGCATCCTTGGGATATATTCCCAGAAGTGGCAACCCTGAATTTCAAAATGTTTTACTATTAGGATGCTAAATAATGTTTACCAAATTATTAAAAATAAAGTGTGTTAAAAATGTTTATAAGTATGGTTTTTCCTTTATCCTAATTTATCAACAATAAGATTTTTTAAATGGATGTACCAAAACAACCTTTCACTATAATGATATATATTATTTACTAGTACTTTTTTATTTATTATACAAGTAGAGTTATAAATTTTGTGGGTCTACATTTAAGCTATATTTAATTGATTTGATATTGGGCTACATATTTGACCTAAGCTATACAGATGGGGTGAATAAAACTAGGCAGTTTTACATAAAGCGAGAATAAAACTTACTATTCTCCCACCAACACTGAGTATGGTTCAAAAACAAAAATATATTTAGAAGCATGCCTAATACGCATCTGTTAATTTGTAGTTGTTTTGTTTACTCTATTAATCGTCATTATATTTTAAATTTCACAAAATATTTTCCTTTTCTGGTGTATGCAGGAGGGAGGGGGGCAGGGGCTTCCCAGACAGGGCTCCAGGTGCCCAGGGGCCACTCCCAGCAGTTCTCAGCCAAGCCGTGCAAGCTTGAAAGCTCTGCTTCAATCTTGCAGACTGCCGTGAGACTTTGGCTGAGGGGAGGGGTCAGATTATATCTGGAGTTGTCTAGTAAGGAGTGTATCATTTGAAAGATAAGTAGAAGTTGGGTACATGGAAACAGAACTATTCTGGTTAGAAAAAGGTAGAGACAGTTGAAAGAAAATGTGTATTAGAGAGTATGTGCATTCTCTAATATGAAGAGCATGTGTATTATTTCACCTTGAGTCTAAAGTATAAAAAGAGCAAAAGTTAATTTTAGGCAGATCAGAATCTGATTGCAGCATTGTATTGAACACAGTTTACTTTTTACTAGGTTTATCTGTAAGGAGTGTTTGTTGGCGAGGTGACCACATTCTAGTGGGAACACAGGACAGTGAAATTTTTGAAATTGTGGTGCATGAAAGAAATAAACCTTTCCTGATTATGCAAGGGCATTGTGAAGGTGAACTTTGGGCACTTGCCATTCATCCGACTAAACCCTTGGCAGTGACTGGAAGTGATGATCGTTCAGTAAGGTAAGACATTATAAAGTAATTTCATGGGCTAGAATTTGTCCTTAGATAGACAGACATGGAAAAATATTAAAATACTCATATTTAAGTTATATTCAATTGTAATATAACAAAGGAACAGAATAATTCAGTGCTTAAAGTTAATAGAATTAAAAACTTCTTAAAAGGGGGCCAGAGCAGAGTACAGCAGGTAGGGTGCTTTGTACATGTGACAGACCCGAGTTTGATCCCTGGCATCCCATGTGGTCCCCAAGCCCTGTCAGGAGTGATTCCTGAGCACAGAGCCAGGAGTAAGTCTTGAGCACCGCTGAGTATAACCTGAAAACATAACAAAATAAAAAGTTGGCTTTGGTGACTGCAGTTAAATATATGCTATATGAAAGTGTGAAACTATTTTCTGGATTTTATAATATTGTAAGCCAGTAGTAAAATTTAAAAGTTTGTCTCACAAAGATGATTAAGTTGGGGTTTCTATCCTATGATTTACAATATTGTAAATCAGGGTGCCTAAAAAAATTTTTTTAGTGTTTAATAAAGTGTGCTGGGGATGTGGCTGAATAGTAGAGCTCATGCTTTGTATACGTGATCTGTTGTACTAAAATAATAACAAAAATGATGGTGATACAACTTGATTATTTTCAGATAAGTACTAATTTTGTGTGTGTGGTATGTTAACAGTGCCATTTAGTACTGTGCCATACTCAATTTTATGTGGGAGACCATAGCTCTGTACTCTATGGAAACTTGCTGTGGGTTATATTTTACTCATAGTTTTGTGATTTGCTCAGAACTATTTATAGCTCTTTTCATTTTAGGAGACCTGGTATTGCCAGTGCCTGATAGTTGTTGAAAAGATAATTTTCTTTTTAAGAAGCAATTTCTTGTACTTCTAGTTATGCTATTGGTGAGCAAGTTATTTGGAAAGAACTCTCATTTAAAAGTTAAACGTACTGGTTAAAATATAAATCATCTTAAAAATGTTCAAACGGCCAGAGATGCACCTTAGGAGTCAAGCACTCGCTTGGCATGTGTGAAGCCCTATTTAATCCCTGTCATCAAACACATGTAAAAATAACAATAGCAATGAATAAATAGAAAATGTTTTTTAAAAATAGTCAAATTAGTAAGAAAATGTTCAAATATTTTGGTTTTGGTTTGGTTTTGGAGACTTGCCTTGCTGTGCTCGGAGCTTATTCTTGGTGGAACTCAGGACCATCTGGGATGCCAGAGATCAAACCCAGGTTAACTTCATGTAAGGCAAGTGCCTTACCTGCTATCCTATTTCTCTGGCCCCCTGTTCAACCAGATTGTGTGTATGTGAAGGGTGGGGGGCAGGGTGAGAGAAAATTAAGGAAATTTAGGAGCAACAGCAGGCCAAAGCTATTTTATTTTCCCCTGTGGACATTTTTTAGTGAATAAACATTAACTTTGCATATATACCTTTCTCCTGGTACAGGAGTGTGGAAAGCAAGGATCAGGGGTCACCCGAGGAATATAGTAGAATATATATACTGTTTGAACTATCAATTATGCTCTGAAAAAAATATTCCATGCGAATCAGTTTGGGAATGGATAGCTTGCTTGTTATTATTTTGAATGGAAAAGTGGAGTGTTGATTACACAACCATGAATATCAAAAGAAAATTAACCTTTTGAAAGTTCATATTTTTATTTTTATTAATTTTTTGATAATTTTATTAATTTTGCCTGTGTTTAAATGACTTGTTATCTTTAGAAGAAAGGCCAGGTATCAATATCTGTGTTGTTGACCCACAATTTGGTGGTATTACTTCTATTCAAAGATAAGTAGAATTTCACCAAGTTACTAAAAATCACAATAATGCTGTCAATTCTTATTTGTATGACTAATAATTATAGTCATAATAAAGTATGACTAATAATTATGCTTCCCTGAGTTTAAGTTATTTCAGGATATTTGTTAAATGTAGACTTTTATGAGACTCACACCCAAGGACAGTAGAAACAAGGGCCAGGAAGATTAGTCCACTGTTGGAAGCCTGCCTCATGTGCTGGGGGAGAGGGCAGCTGGGATAGAGAAGGTACCACTATGACAGTGAAGGTTAGAGGGATTGCTCTGGATGGAGATTTGTGCTAAAAACAGGTAAAAAACAAACATAATGGCCTCTCAGTATCTGTATTGCAACCATCATGCCCAAAAGTAGAGAAAGAAGAAAAGTGCCTGAGACAGAGACAGGTTGGGGGTGGGAAGGGCAGGAGGGATATGGGGAATATTTATGGTGGGAAATGTACACTGGCGAAGGGATGGGTGTTGGAACATTGTATGGCTGAAACCTGATCATCAAAGCTTTGCAACTGTGTATCTCACAGTGATTCAATTAAAAAAAGTTAAAATAGACTTTTATACCCAATCCCAAGAAAACCGGACTTAATAAGCCTAGGGTGGGGTCCAAATTTTATATTTCTTTTTTAAAAATTGAAATAACATTGCTTTATAACATTATGTTTCTGTTTCAGTTGTGTATCTTTTAAATCAAAATGTGTATACTGCATTAAATTTACCAATAAAAGTTTTGTCTTTTAACCATATAGTTGTCCCATCAGTAACCACTAATTTAATTGAACCATTTTTGTTCTTTCTCATCTGACTTATTTCTAACTACATTACCCTGTAGTTAGAAATGTTGTTGCAGATGGCAGAATTAATTTTTAAATAGCTGATTAGTACTCACTTGTGTATGTACACATGTATATCTATGTAGAGATATATCATATTTTAATCTGTCCATAAATGGAAATTTAGATTGTTTCCAACACTGGTAGCACTGTAGCACTGTTGTCCTGTTGTTCATTGATTTGCTTGAGCAGGCACCAGTAATGTCTCCATTGTGAGACTTATTGTTACTGTTTTTAGCATACCGAATACGCCATGGGTAG
Source organism: Sorex araneus (assembly GCF_027595985.1). Classification (NCBI taxonomy): domain Eukaryota; kingdom Metazoa; phylum Chordata; class Mammalia; order Eulipotyphla; family Soricidae; genus Sorex; species Sorex araneus. The sequence continues at coordinate 12,552,127 of NC_073304.1, forward strand.
CTTGCCAGGCTCTGCTGTGCGGACGGGATACTCTCGGTAGCTTGCCGGCTGTCCCGGAGAGGGACGGAGGAATCGAACCAAGGTTGACTGGGTGCAAGGCAAACATCCTATCTGCTATGCTATCACTCCAGTATTCCATATGCCCAAAACAGTAACAAGTCTCACAAGTGTTTGAGGTGTCATGCAGCTATGGGTGTGGCTGAGCACTCCAGGACGTCCAACACCTCCTTACTGTAAAATATGTTGCAATAAACTGGGGCTGCATATCTCTTCAAAGTAATGTTCTTGAATTTTTTTTTATAAATACCAAGAAGTGAGTTAACTGAATTGTTAACTGATTCTTCTTTACATATTTGAGTGACCTCCATGCTGCTTTCCATTGGTTGGACCAATTTATATTCCCAGCAATGTGCAAGATTTCCTGCCTCTCCACCTCCTCTCCTATATGTAGTGTGTTTATCATCTTGAATAACTGCCATTCTCACAGTGTCTAGTGAAACCTCATTGTAGTTTAGATTGGCATTTCCCTGAGAATTAAAGATGATAAAGATCTTCTGCTGATTTTTTAATTGGGTTGTTTGTGTTTTTTTGTGTTGAGACTTATGAGTTATTTATTTTGGACAACTCTGTCAAATGTTTGATGTGCAGACATCTTTGCTTTAATCATCTGATTTTGGTGTACATTTCTTTTTATTGTAGAAGCTTGTTTCAAGTTTTGTTAAAGCAGAAAATAAATACAGTATCTTGATGTTACTGTATTTAAACAGTATTCTTTGTTTTCCAAACAGCTTTACGTAGCTTAAGTTTCACACATAAGGACTGCTTTTGCATGATAGTTTTAGACCTAGTTCATTGAAAAACAGTACCAGATATGTAGCCTAAGCTAGTTTCCAAAGCTGTTTAGCATTAGTAGCTGAGGGCAGTTCCAGTTCAGAGAGATTCCATCTTGGCTTTTTTATCAAAATCACATAATAAAAACGTTCCACTGCTGTAGATTCAAACTGCTGTGTGGTAAGACAAGTCCGAATTTTTCTGCTTTTTACCCTGATAATCTCACAGAGCTGATACTGAGCAAATGAACAAATCCATAACAAATGAAATTTGCCATTCACAGTATTTATTTTTTTGCTTTTTGGGTCACATCCGGCAATGCACAGGGGTTACTCCTGGCTCATGCACTCAGGAATTACTCCTGGCGGTGCTCAGGGGACCATATGGGATGCTGGAAATCGAACCTGGGTCGGCCGCGTGCAAGGCAAATGGCCTACCTGCTGTGCTATTGCTCCAGCCCCCACAGTATTATTTTAAAAACCCGTAGAGCTTTTTGTTGTTGTTTATGTATTTGTCTTTGAAAAATACTTGCTAAAATTAGTATGGCAGTGAACAATCACAGATTTTTAAACACTTCACATATTCTCAAGTTTTGTAAACTTGTCTGAGTCATACTTACATATTTTTACATAATTTTAAAGTCTGATTCCAACTTTGCATTGCACTGGATTTGTACTTTCTTGATGTCTAAAAGTTTTTTAGCCCAAGGCTATTTCATCCCTATTATTCATAGAAATGAATACTTCATCACTTAAAATAAAAACTGAGTAGTATAAGGAACAGCTGTTGACTCATCAAGATTCAAGGAAAGGGTGCTCAAAATTGTTTGCCTTGCTTTCTTAATTAGTTGCCGGTATGGTACCAAAACCCTCAACTCTTTAAGCAACTATTCTTGTTGAAAGAGTAAATCTTAAACTTATTTTCTCTGGACATTTCTTTAGCTGCTGCAATCCAAAATTAATCTATTGCCAATAAATGGCTTTCCTTGCTTAACTAGTAAACAAGGCACTCAGAAACTTAGTTTTGGTGAAACCTTATATTCTGTTTTTTTTTTAATTTTTATTAAATCACCATGTGGAAAGTTACAAACTTCTCAGGTTTATATGTCAGTTATACAATATTCAAACACCCATCCCTTCACCAGTGCCCATATTCCACCACCAGAAACCCCAGTATACCCCCCGCCCCCACCCCCTACCCCCTACTGTATAACTAATGAATTTCACTTCATTTTTTCTTTACCTTGATTACATTCCATAATTCACCACAAAACTCACTATAGTTGTTGGAGTTTCCAACCAAGAGAGACAGACCTACTACATTTGATAATTAGTTTTTCATTGCTGGAAATGAAGAGATATGTAGCCCCACTGCTACAAGTACATAACTCTCTCTCTCTTTTTTTTTTCCTTTTTCCTTTTCCCTTTTTTTTTTCTTTTTCCTCATCATCCCCCTTCCTGAGCCTCATAGTATGGTGTACGCCACGCCGCGTCGGCCAGCGTGGGGCTTTTGCTTAGTTCACAGTCCAGAGGTGGCTGCTACATTAAAAACCTTCAATATTTCAACAAAAACTTACTGTTATTATTTTGAGTTTCCCCCCAAGTCAGACCTGTTCAAATGGAACCAATTCACATTGCTGAACAATTATAAATGTTAAGTGTTGGTTTTGGATTTCTGTATAAAGTCCAGGGAAAATTCTGCCAGAAATTACATAGCCCAGCTCACAGTCCCAGTGCATTGCTGTAAGAAGTCTCTGAATTCAAAGTCTTTAGGTGCAGAGTGTCCGATTCGCGCTCAGCGGCTCCGGATTTATCTGGGCCAAGGGCGTGCCGGTTATGCCCCCTTCCCATGAGTTCCTGGGAGCCCCAAAAGTAAAAACCAAATACCTGTGGGTTTGGAGTCACAGAAGATGGCGCCTGCCACATGGGTGCCGCCAGCCCACCGCTTTCGGTGCAGGAAGATAGGGTGGGGAGGAAAAGAAATCCACCCCCGGCAGCACAGAGTTGTAGCCCAGTTCGGTGTCCCAGTGCATCGCTATCGGATGCTGCGCTGGATGCCCAAATGTGTTACATCTTTGGAATCAAAGTCTTTAGGCGCAGAGGGTCCGATTTGCGCTCAGCGGCTCCGGATTTATCTGGGCCGAGGGCGTGCCGGTTATGCCCCCTTCCCATGAGTTCCTGGGAGCCCCAAAAGTAAAAACCGAATACCTGTGGGTTTGGAGTCACAGAAGATGGCGCCTGCCACATATTCTGTTTTTGAATTTGTAAGATATTTTGCTGTGATGAGGTATTTTGTTTTAAATTTTCTAAGTATTGCCTTCCTGTGGCTCAAAACTGTGATGAGGATTAGAGAAATAGTATGGCATATAAGTTGTTTGCTTTGCACACAGTCAACCCAACCCAGGTTGTCCCAGACATCTAGTCTCTGGAGTTTTGTTTTAGCGTCAAAAATTAACAAATCTTTGTGATTTTGTTTTTGTCCTTTAGTTTTGGAAGCAAGTTTTTAATTTCTACATAATGAGTGTTTTCTGCTTTTTTTGTTGTTGTGAATTTCTAATTAGACTTAATTTGCATATTCTTGAATGGGGCAGCTCCTGAGCTGCTAAGACCACAGGACCTTAGCAGCACATTACACACCTAGCAATGCCTAGAGGGTCATATAATAGGGAAGCCTGCCATCCTGTGTTACTTCTTTCTAGTTCCTGAATTTGCATATTCTTAAGTGTGTCTTTAGGTGAAGATTATATATATGAACTTGTGAGTATTACATATAGTATACACCACACAAAGCACACTATATTGTCTAGATTTATCTTTACTTTTGTGACCACCTATCCTAAATAATAACGATGGGGGAAATTAATACTATTATATTGGTTTTTTTCATGGATAAGAATTTCCCAAAAAGATACAGTTAAAGTACTAAAATCAGATATTACCAAAAAAAAGGAAAACTCCAGACCAATCTAACTGATGAACATGATACAAAAATCCTCAACAAAATCTTGATAAAACAAACCTAAGTCTTTTTGTAGAACATTATTTTAAAGCATACTCTGGTTAACTAATTTTTTTCACTTTAAATGTTACAGGATATGGAGCCTAGTAGATCATGCACTAATAGCAAGGTGTAATATGGAAGAACCAATTCGTTGTGCAGCTGTAAATGTAGATGGAATCCATCTTGCTCTTGGAATGAAGGATGGCTCATTCACTGTACTTAGAGTAAGGTATGGTACTAGTATAAAAATAGGAACAATTTTCTAATAAGTGAGAAGAAATATGTAATATTCTATTTACTTATTTCTTTTTACCTCTTCCTAATTAATGTTTTATATATTAGTTTTATTTAATATATATGAATATATGAAGAGTATATCAGAAAGATAACACAAATATCTTGGTTTAGAACTGTTAAAAGTAGGTAAAGAGATATACAAGACAAGTTTTCAGTATCTGTATTGCAAACCACAATGGCCAAAATGGGGGGGAGGGGAAGAGAGAGAGAGAGAGAGAGAGAGAGAGAGAGAGAGAGAGAGAGAGAGAGAGGTACCTGCCATAGAGACAGGCTGGGGGGTGGGGTAGGCATGATGGGAGGAAATTGAGACAATGGTGCTGGGAAACGTACACTGGTGGAGAGATGAGTGTTGGAAGACTGTATAACTGAAACCTAATCATGAACAGCTTTGTAAGGGTCTATCTCACAGTGATTCAATAAAAAATACTAATAATAAAGTTAAAAATAACAAATAAAAATAAAAAGATAGGTCTGCTTTGGGAAAAAATCTTGGTGTGTGGCTAGACATTTTTTAGTAGATTAATAGCTAAAACCTTGAGCTAGACAGTCGTAAACACTCAGATGTCTGAGCAGTTAACTTATGACAAGGAAGCCAAGAGCGCGAAGTGGAGCAAAGAAAGCCTCTCCAAACACTGGCACTGGGAAAGGTGGTTAGCCACATGCAAAAACAAAGAAAATAGAATAAGAGAAAGAAAGAAATTAATTCCCTATCCTACCTCACACCATACACATAATCTTAAAAAAAAAAATCTTCAAAGGGCATTGGGATCCTTTAGGGAATGGGCAGTAGATACAGTGGTGGTGCATACAGTGCTGGAATTATGTGCACTAGCAGTATTGTAAATCACAGAATCTCAAAAGAAAAAAATTTTAATTCAAAATTTTGAGCTATAAATTGGAGGGTTTTTTCTGCTGCTTAATGATATTGATTTTTAAATAATGATACTTTGCCATTGAATTTGTTAACAGGCACTACATAGGTTTCTTGTATATGCAGCCTTACGATTTTGTTTTGTTTTAATGCCTATCGACGATCAATGGGATGATAGTGATAGTGATAGTGATCTTTTACTTTATTCAGGTAGGGCAATTAAAAAGGCTTAAAGTATTTGTTAAAGCTATTAACATTATGTTAAATTGTAGCACAGTTCACTCACTTGAAGTCTGTGCAGCTATTAAAAAAATTGTTATACAACAGAATGGGAGACTAACACCCAAGAATAGCAGAAATAAGTACCAGATTTGCTCCATGGTTTGGAAGCCGGCCTCCCATGCTGGGGGAAAAGGCAGTTCAGATGGAGAAGGGAACACCAAGTAAATGTGATGGGAGGACCCGCTTGGGATGGGAGAGGTGTGCTCAAAACAGAGTATAGACCGAACACGATGGCCACCCAATATCTCCATTGCTTACCACAACACCCAAAAGGAGAGAGAGAACAGGGGGGAATGCCCTGCACAGAGGCGGGGTGGAGGGGGATGGGGTGGGGGTGGGAGGGATGACGGGGTCATCAGTGGAGAACGGACACTGATGGAGGGATGGGTACTCAAGCTGTGTATGATTGAAACAGAAGCATGAGAATATGTAAATCTGTATCTGTACCCTCACAGTAATTCATTAATAAAAAATTATTATAGATACACACATTTACAAGAATAATAACTTATAAAATGTTCTTTTCTAGTGTAATAAATGGTGGGACCATTTGTCCAATTCAGAAACTTCTTTTTTCCCTTTTAAATCCTATGTAAAAATGATTAGTGTTAAATATATTTAAAGGGCTCGACTGGTAGTTCATGGACTGGAGTGTATGCTTTTCCTGCTGGAGGCCTGGGTTTCAACCCCATCACTGGGTTCCAGTGCCATCACTGTATGGTCCTCCAAGCAGCACGAAGAGAAATCCCCAGCAGGAAATCAGTAATAACTGAGCACAAGCAGCTGTAGGCTCCAAACCTAAGTGAAGTTATATTGTTGTGCAAGTAGGAATTTAAGATGCATGTAAAAAACACCTAAAAATTCTCACCATATAACCCATTAAACGTGGTTATTTTAGATACTAGGAATATAAAGCAATTGTCTCACATCTCTGAGTGCCCTGGGTGTCTCTGGCTCTGCAAAGAAAGTGATTGTGAAAAATTACGCATTTACTTGTTTTTTGTTGTTTTTTTCATTGCAAATTTTAAAATCTTTTTCTTATTGAATCACCATGAGATACACAGTTATAAAGTTGTCCATGATTGGATTTCAGTCACACAATGTTCCAACATCCATCCTTCCACCAGTGTAATTTCTTAGCACCAAGGTCCCCAGTTTCCCCTCCCACCCACAACCCCACAACTTCCCCCCACTCCAGCCTGCCCCTATTATGACAGATACCTCTCTCTCTCTGTCTCTCTCTCTCTCTCTGTCTCCCCCCTCCACCCCCTTCTGGACATTATGGTTTGCAATACAGATGCTGAAAGATTATCATGTATATCCTTTTACCTACTTTCAATACTCAGTTCTTGACCAGAGTGATCATTTCCAAATATTGTTTTCAAACTGTACATTTCTCTATCTTATACTTTATAGAAATTCACAGCTTTGGGGCACTTTTAATGCATAGCTACTTTATATTTATCTCTTACAGAAGGGAAGTTTATCTGTGGATCCCAAGTGCCTAAAATAGTTAGATGAAGTTATTATTTCTTTTTTTTAATCACCGTGAATCACCGTGAGAACTGTTACAAAGCTTTCCAGTCTAAGTCTCGGTCATACAATGATCAAACACCCATCCCCTCAGCAGTGCACACCCTCCACCACCAAGAACCCCGTATATCCACATCCCAACTCTGCCACCACCTATGTGGCAGATGATTTCCACCTTACTCTCTCTCTGCTTTGATCACATTCAATATTTCAACAAAAGATCCACTATTATCAACTGGAATTTTCCCCAACATTCAGACCTGCCAAAAAGGCATCATTAGATAACTTGTTTTCTATTGTGAAATGAAGAGCATTTTGGATTTCTGATATTTTAGTAATAAGTCTGGAGGGATTTCTGCCAAAAGCTGCTGGGTTCTGAGATTGTTTTGTGTGCCCCTGGGATCATGGCCGTTGAGGAGCCAGAAGCCGTTCATGTGCGGCAACTCAAGGCCTTGTTGGGGTGGGGAGAGGGGCCAGTTTCACACCCCATCCCGTGAGGCCCCGTGTGTCACATCACTGCAGTCTCATACCTGGCTGTCCAATAGGCTCTGAAAAGGTGTCGGCCACCATGCCGCCAGGGAGAAAAGGCGGAAGGGACAAACACCTTTCCCATCTGGGATGGCACGGCACCGTAGTTTAATGCTCAGTCCAGATGCATTTCTGCCCAAAGCCGCTGGTTTCCGAGATTGGTTTGTGTGCCTCTGAGATCATGGCCACTCAGGAGCCAGGAGGCATTCATGGGCGGCAACTCAGGGCCTCGTCGGGGCGGGGAGAGAAAGAGTTATTATTTCTAAAGATATTTTAATCTGTTTACATTGCTCATTTATAGACTTATTGAGAAACATCCAAACGGTTACAAATATAAAACTGCTGATTTTGTGTTTGGCTACGTGGGTTGTTTCAGATGGAGACACAAAACTTACGTGGGGAAGAAAAAAATCTGTGCCACTAATTAGAAATAGGGATCCTCACTTTTTTTCTTCTCTTTTTCTCCTGCTGCCACCTTTTGTTCCTTCTCACCAACTTTACAACTTTGGAAATTCAATGATAATGGAACTAAGTGTTTATCCTTTATGTGTGTGACTGCTACAAGTAGTACCTGTGTTCTTTTGGAATCTCTGTTACAAGGCATTGAAAATAATATTTAACTTCACCAATTGACACGGTCTATAATTGGAAAAAAAGTGTATTCTATTTGAAAAGGTTGAATTTGATACGAAAGTAGTGGTAGCTTTGTAAAAATAGGCATTCAAATGTATTGTCAAAATATTGTAAATCAGCTCCTCCTTTCATTGTCATTGAATGTATTTCAATGACAATGACATTTATGACAGTTAGCTCATTTATAAAGAGTTGAAAATCATATATGATTGAGAATTTTTCATAAAGTTACTATCTAGGAACTTTCTAAAATTATGACTCTGTTTCTCTTATTGTATGCCTCAAGAAATTAATCTGAATCTCTAAATTACTAAAAATAAAGTAACTTAGGCAGATTTGGTGGTGAGACTGTCGTCGAAATATCGAATGCAACCAAAGTAGAGAGAGTATAGGGGAAACTTTTGGCCACACAGACAGGGGAAGGTTTGGAATGGGTATGGTGGGGGGAATACAGGGGATTTTGGTAGTGAAAAGTGTGCACTGGTGAAAGAATGTTTGATCATTGCATGACCGAAGCTCAAACATGAAAGCTTTATAACTGTATCTCACAGTGAATCAATAAAGAGCAGGAAAAATAATAAAATTCACATTCTGAATTTTAAAAAAAGTAATGTGGAGTTCATTCCCAATTCAATCAGCTTAGTCAATGGCTGAATAAATAGCAGTACTTCTATATTATATATATTAAAAAAAGACAAATAGGAGCAGAAAAGTTGGGCTCAACTGTGTGCTAAGCCAGCAGTAACTTGGCGTCATCTCAAAAAAAAAAAGATAAAGTAACTTAGACTCTAAAATTCTGCAATTTTCTGTGCTTCCAACATATTTCTTTTTTATATTTATGTTCATCAAAATATTTCTGTATTAACATTATGTATCATTTTGACTTCATGATTTTTTAACATGTAATTCACTCATACTTAATTTAGACACATTTTGAAAACTATTGTAACTGCTTTCAAGATCTCATTTTCTGTCTTTACAGAGACATGACAGAAGTTGTACATATTAAAGATAGGAAAGAAGCAATTCATGAGTTAAAATATTCACCAGACGGAACTTACCTTGCTGTTGGATGCAATGATAGCTCAGTTGATATTTATGGAGTTGCTCAGCGTTATAAAAAATGTGGGGAGTGTGTTGGATCACTTAGTTTCATCACTCATCTGGACTGGTCCTCAGACAGTAAATATTTACAAACTAATGATGGAAATGGTAAAAGACTTTTTTATAGGATGCCAGGTAAACTTTTCTAATAAATTCTGTTTAATTTATGGATTTATAGTGCTTAAATATTTTAGAACTTTACTAGAAGCAGAGTAAGTTACCTTTGATTGTAAATCAAATAAGATCTGAGCTAATCCTTCAGACACTGTGATAAATTCTATCAGAATGTCCTATTAAAATCCTGTTGGTATTTGGGGGGTGGTGTGGGAGAATCTCCTAAGTAGTGTTTAGGAGACTTGGGGGTACTCTTGGCCATTTTTTGCGAACCAGACAGTGGTTGTGATACTGCTTGGTCCCTGCAGCACTGTGGACATATAGGGACATATCTCAATAGCCTCTAAGTGTACACCCAGCAATGCTCAGTGGACCATGATCATGATTAAATTGTAGTAAATTATAGTTTAATTTTAATAGGGGTGGGTTTGGTTATTTTTTAATTTTGTTTTATTTTTATGAAGTTGTCCACAATAATTTATTACATTTAATATTCCAACACCAATCCTACCACCGTTAACCTTCCCACCATCATATTTCAAATGTTTCCACCCTGATCCCCAAACTCTGCCCCCAAGCAGGACCTAAATAATTTATTTTGCATTGCTTGTTATGACTAATCCGCTAAAAATAATCCAAAAAAGTTTCCTTAGAGGAAAGTGCATGAAGATTTTTGTATCTCACCCTGGAACCATTAAGCCCTTGTATACAAGATTACAAACATGTTGTTAAAGGTTAAACCAATCTTTTATATATATATATATGTATATATATATACATATATATATATTTTAAATCGAGATTGGTTCCCTTCTACATTACATCCCATCAAATATGGTTGCTATTCTTGGTACATCAGTGGTGTAAAGTATGAGATGTCACTCTGGGAATTCTAAAATTTTAAATACTGTTATATAGCTGAGGTTAATTTAATATTTTTTTAACTCGATGGTGACTTTGGGGTCCAGAGGCATCTCTGTGTCATGTTGCTCTGTGTTGCTGTCTTCTGAGAGACTTATTTGTGAGTCTGTAGATCATGACCATTAATGAGCTTATATGGTGCCAGAGGCAGTTCGTGGGTGTAACTGCCAAGCTACTGGAAACACAGGGAGATGAGGGTAGGTCACCCATTCCCGACTCCTTGCATAATAGGGCTCAGTTTTATTCTGCACATAGGGGAAACTGCTAAGTAAACTACATTACTTTTAAATCTGTGTGTCTCTGAACCTAGTGAGTTTCTTTTTCTTAGTTCCTTATTTAATTTTATCCTCTTTTCATTCTCTTAATTATTTATCTTTTCTCCTTTAACTAGGATGGGAAATTTTAAAAATTTAAAAAATTTTTACTCAACCTTGTTATAGTATAATTTATGCTTAAGTAAACTTCAAATGAAACCACTTGTTAAAGTAAAACTATGATTTATTCTTAGGAGGAAAAGAAGTGACCAATAAAGAAGAAATGAAAGCTGTTCATTGGGCTTCGTGGACATGTGTCTCAGGCCTTGAAGTAAATGGAATTTGGCCCAAGTATTCAGAAATCAATGATATAAATTCAGTAGATGGAAACTATGTTGGCCAAGTTTTAGTTACAGCTGATGACTATGGAATTGTAAAATTATTTCGATATCCTTGTTTAAGAAAAGGTAAATTTTCTTTCAAAATATTAAGTAACCTCTCTGCTAGAAACAGATTTTTAAGTTTTTGCAGAAAATTAGCCATGAAACAATAGAGAGTTTATATATTTTAAATTATCTGTACTGGATTGGTCAGGTAGTTCAAATGGTCTGGCACATTCCTAGCATATGAGGCCTGGATTCTAGTCCAGCACTATATGGCCCCCCCAAGCAGTGCCGGGGGTAGCCCTGGGGGCCCCTGAGCAGCACTGAGGTGGCTGCAGGAGCTCCCACACCACAGTGCCTGAGTTCCACACTGCAGGCCCTGCAGTAGAGCCAGCCTTGCTGGGAGCAGCTCCTAAAGAATCCTAAGTAAAATCAGGCATTGGAGGGCTGGAGGGTTTCAACGAGCTGAGTGCATGTGTTTCATGTGGAAGGCTGTGTCTGATCCCTGGCATTGATTATGGTCCCCTGAATACTGCCAGGAGCTACCCTTCGCCTGAGCACAGAGCTGGGAGTAGCCCCGAAATTCCATCAGGTGTGACCCCCAAAGCACAAAACAACAATAAAATGTATATCTGCCTATCTTGTGAAGAGTTTTGTGGAAATGAACGTAATTAGCTTATTTCCTCTTTTTCTACTTGAGAACTTACTGTCTGTCCCATTATACTTGGTTTTGGTCATAAATTATTACTTTAAGATGATTTTTGTGGACCAGAGCAATAGTACAGTGGGTAGGGCATTTGCTTTGCACGTGGCTGACCCGGGTTCAATCCTGGGCATTCCATACGGTCTTCTAACACCACCAGGAGTAATTTCTGAGTTCAGAGCCAGGAGTAACCCCTGAACATCGCTGGGAGAGACCCAAAAAGCAAAAATAAATAAAACGATGTTTGTATCTATTAATGTTTGTGTAATAAGTTAAAGCATAATACTATGCTTTAACTTATTACACAAATATTTCTTTACTTCATGTATTGAGATTATACAGTTGATATATTTTTCTTAATTATTTAATTTGTTGAACTTTTTTTTTTCATTTTTTGTTTTGGTGGTGCTGGAAGTCTAACCCAGAGCTATATACCTGCAAGGCAAGTGCTCTACCTCTGAGATATATCCCCCAGCCAAGGAGAAATTTTTCTTAGGTCTTTCCCTGCCTGCCCCACCCACCAAGAATTCTGTTGAAGTAGTTGTATGAATTCAGATTACAGTTGGAAACTATTAGTCTTTGCTGGTTTATTTCCATATGTTCTTTTGACATTTATTTTTGTAACAGTGAAGTTTAAGAAAAAGAAACAATCCTCTCATTGATTATTTTCTGTATGTTTTACATATTGCCTCTTTTTTGCTTATCCCTTCTAATAATGATGATGTTAATCATTCTGTTCTTAGGCCTAGGAATAATTAAATGAAATTTTTTATTAGTTATTTATCCCATGCCTTGTTCTGTAAAGTTCTTAAGTTACAAGTACATGTCATGTCACTGTCATCCCGTTGCTCATCGATTTGCTCGAGCAGGCACCAGTAACGTCTCCATTGTGAGACTCATTGTTACTGTTTTTGGCATACCGAATATGCCACGGGTAGCTTGCCAGGCTCTGCAAATACATATAAATACTAAATACTAGTATATAAATGCTAAAATAATTATATAAATAGGGAATTTATGCGAGGGGAAATAGAAAAACAGTACCATATTAAAACCACATAAAATAACAATAGTCAAATATCAACATTGAGTTTCCTGGAAACCAAAAATAAACGAGAGTGAAGCATAAACTATTATTGTAACTTTTGTTGTTTCTGTTTGTTTGAGGCCATACCCAGTGGTGCTTAGGGCTTGCTCCTGGCTCTGCTCTCAGGGATCATTTCTGGCAGGGCACAGGCCATATGGAGTCCCAAGAATTGAACCCGGGTCACTTCTAGTAAGGCAAATGCCCTTCCCACTTTACCATCTCTCCAGCTCCCTGTTCTAGATTTTAAAAACAGAAGCCTCCTTACTAAGACAGAAGGCTTAAAAACAGAAGCCTCCAAACTTTTGCTGGAATTTCATTTTCAAAGTACTGTCTCCTGTAGTGTGGAAGTTTGTATTAGGTGTAGTGAGTTTGTGTTTTCCTGTAGTGTCAATACCTATAGGAGATTCTATAGTAATTTTCACCTGACTTGTCGATAAACTGATGGGCTGAAATTCAAGTGTAGTTAATAAAAGGTAATTCTGGGGACCACTAAGGAATTTAATTCAAATGCGTAATTTATTGGTGTGATAGTTGTGTTTGTTTTTCCCAGAGCTCAGGCTAATGATCCTGTTGTACCTTACATGCTCGCTATTGTTGATTCCTGCCTGTAAAGTGTCACTTCCTCAGATGGGGAGAGTGTGCATTGATTCTGACCACTTCAGACAACTCAAAAAATGTTTAAAGTGGTCTTCTTAGGAGTTGCATTTAAAATTTTATAGCTATATATACCTTTTGTTATAGGAGCCAAGTTTAAAAAATATATTGGCCATTCAGCTCATGTAACTAATGTCAGATGGTCACATGATCATCAGTGGGTTATTTCTATTGGTGGAGCAGATCACTCTGTCTTTCAGTGGAAATTTATTCCAGAGAGAAAACTAAAAGATGCTCTTCACATAGCACCCCAAGGTGAGTAATAAACACTGCCTGCATAGTTTCTCTGTCAAGTAACTCATCAGTAATCCAAGTAAAATGATTTTACCATCCATGTATCATTTAGTTTTATGAAGTAACAGCATAGTTACTATTCAAGGGAATTTAAAAATATTCCATCTTTTATGCTTAGAAGCAGGTATTTTAGGGTAAAGAATAAAAAGTACTATGGGCCAGAGAGATAGTACAGCAGGTAGGGCTCCTGCCTTACATGCACCGAACCAGGTTCCATCCCTAGCCCTGCCAGGATCGATTCCTAAACGCAGAACCGGGAATAAGCCCTGAGCACCTCTGGGTGGGGCAAAAAAGACAAATCAAAAAAAGAATTTTTAGAAGTTTTCAGTGCTTATGTTTGCCTTTTAGTCTGTCAGATGATGAGTGAAGAAGCACTTCAGTTAACCAAACATTTCATTTGTGTTCTGGGAGGTGCTATCTATGTTGTGCATATACATAAATATATATATATATATATAATTCTATAAATTGGAGACACCCCCAGTGGTGCTGGGGTGGGGTGGTTATCTGTGGGCACTCCCAGTGGCTATTGACCAGGCATGCTCTGGCCAGTGATAGAGTACTCACGTCTGTGGCACTTGGGGGGGGATGCAATTGCCATGCATATGCCAGGAATCACACCCAGGCTCTGCAAATGCCAGGCCTTCGTTCTACCACCTGAACTATCTCTCGGACCCTGTATATATATTTTAAAATTTATGTTTATTAAAACACCATAATTTACAAGTTATTCATAATGCAATTGTTCAGGCAGACAGTCTCAACACCAGTCCCGCCACCAGTGTCACCTTCCCTCCACAAATATACCCACTTTCCCTCCAGCCCCAGTCAGCCTTCATAGCAGGCACTTAACAACCTTAGTCCGTATTGCTTGCTCCAAGAGAACTTAAAAGAATGGCCAATGTTACTTTATATTCCACAGATAAGTGCAATCTTTCTATGTCTCTCCCCCTCTTTCTGACTCATTTCACTTAACATGATACTTTCCATGTTGATCCATTTATATGCAGATTTCATGACTTCATCAGCTGGGATGGGTACTCCATCATTGTATGACTGAAACACAAGCAGAAAAGTTGTAAATCTGTAACTGTACCCCACATTATTAAATTAAATACTTTTTAATTTAATTTAAAAAATTTTTTTAAAGTGGCAAATGTGGGGCTGGAGCAATAGTATAGAGGGTAGGGCATTTGCCTTGCAGGCGGCTGACCGAGTTCAATCCCTGGAAAGACAAATGCAATTATCAAAAAATCAATAAAATTAATTTTGTGGTTATTGATTGTTATATGATTTTAATCTATGTAAAGAAATTGAAATAATACAATATAGCACAATATATTCTCCTTTACATAGCTAAGTTATCAATTATGGTATTAAAATAAATTTAATTAACTTTCATTTTATACTTGGATCTCATTAAGATAATCCATCTTCCCTGTCATTAATTCATATTCATTCTTTTTAGCAAATAAAAAGCCACTTCAGGTGGGGTTGGAGAGATAGTGCAGAGGGTAGAAAATTGCCTTGTTTGTAGCTGACCCAGGTTCAATCTCTAGCATTTCATATGGTCCCACAAGTACTGCCAGGAGTAATTCCTGAGTGCAGTCAGGAGTAACCCCTGAGCATTGCCAGGAGTGGCCCAAAAAGAAAAAAAATCACTTCATTTGGTACATGTTATTTTCTAGCTATCTTTCCTATTTACTGTAAATTATATTCACTTGTATTTCATGATATTTAAATTTGATGTAGCAGTCTTTGGAGTGTTTTGGAGGGGAGCCAGTGCAGGACTTTAAAGGAGCTATTGTGTTTGCAGGAAGTGGAGAGGAAGGTAATTGGTAGTAAAGCTTGCTGATGTCAGTGTCACTTAAATTGATCGTGTCATTTTCTTGTCTTCTGATTTGTCTCCATGTCGACTGGCATAGTGAGTTCTTAATCATTAATTGTACCTTGTGTTTTGCAAATGAATCTTAAGAAACATTTCATTTTCAAAATTGCAGAGAGTCTGGCTGATTCCAATAGTGATGAATCAGATTCAGATCTGTCTGATGTTCCAGAATTGGATTCTGAAATTGAACAAGAAACACAGCTCACCTACCGTCGGCAGGTAAGTTTGAATATCCTCCCACCCATGCTCCCACAAACACTGCAAAAAGGTTTATTTTCTTCTCTTTCTCCCTGTTGTTTATTTATCTGTTTTTATGTTTGGTTATTGTATATTTTCAAAAACGTGGAGCATTTCATTTTTCTCTTTTTGAGTTAAAGTACACTTGTGTACGGTGCTGAAGCAATAGTACAATGGGCAGAGCATTTGCCTCATACACAGCTGACCCAAGTTTAACCCCCAGCACCGCATATGGTCCCTGAGCATCACCAGGCGTGATCCCTGAGTACAGAGCCACAAGTAAGCCCTGAGCACAGTAAGGTGTACCCCACTGCCCTCCAAAAAACAAAACAAATAAATAAATTTGGGGCCAAAGTGATAATACAGCATGTAAGATATTTGCCTTGCACGTGACCAACTCAGGTTTGATCCCTGGGAATACATATGGTCCCCAAGCCTTCCAGGAGTGATCCCTGAGCATAAATCTAGGAGTAAGCCCTGAGCGCCTCTGGGTATGGCCCCCAAAATAAACAAAAAATAAAGTTTACTTATTCTTTCATAAAAATTAGTACACAATAATACTATGTATTTGAAGTCTCCCTTCACATATAGAATTTTGTCACAATGTGCTCTCATATTTTTCCATTAAAATATTCTCCAGTGCAGGGGGTATGGTGCCACCAGCAGGTAAACCTGTACCTGTGGAGCATGTGCATCAGCAGCTTGATGATGCCTTCAGACTTCCAGATACCCCAAAATTGCTGCTGTGCCTTTGGCCAGACCCCAACAACTTGGGGCCAAGTTTACCAAGAATTAAACGGCCAAAAGTTAGTATGTGGGAGACATACCCACAAACCACCTCCAGCTCAGCTATATAAGCTCATTTATTGGCCTTATTTCAGAGACCCATAAATCTCAAAAGAGATCAAAAGGTGCAGTTAGGGTCTGTAGTGCAGAGGTAGGTGGGACTACCCATGACTGGGAGCCCCAGGCTCGATTGGATCAGGACTCAGCCTCCACCCCCCACGACCCCAGTTTTCCAGTAGCTTGGCAGTCACACCCACAAACTGCCCCTGGCACCATTTAATCTCATCCGTGGCCAAGACCTAGAGACTATATTTTCCAGTGAAGCATAGACATCTCCTGGAAAACTAATAAGACTTTTTTGGTGATTGTATAGAAAGCGTGTATCAATTTATTCGTTCCAAAGAAGTAAATTTCATAAAGGACATTCCTACTTGAGACTATTCAAAAAATTTAGTGATCAAATTAGTGGTAACCATATTGTATAGGAGAGTGTGAACATTTTTATTGGTATATACTCTAATATTATGTCTACTTGTGTACATTTTTTAAAGGTTTACAAAGAAGATCTACCTCAGCTTAAAGAGCAATACAAAGAAAAACAAAAAGATGGCACTTTTAAAAGAAGAGACCGGGCTCCAGGAAATAGTATTCGATTGCACTTTATTCATGGGTATAAAATATTTTTTTACTTATGTATTTAAATTTGATTACACTAACTAGCTGTGTGAATTTGAGCAATCCACCTAATCTTTCTGTATCTTTTCATTCTCATCTTTAAAGTGGAGGTAATAGTACCTACTTCTTAGAGATCTGATAAGGTAAATAAGTGACTTAGAACACTGGTATATTCTAAGCATTATATACATGTGTTCACTAGCTTAAAAATAGTTCTTATGAAAGTTTAGTATTGTAGTTATGGGCATGAATCTCTTATTAAAGACATGAAAATAAGTAAAATGTAAGATATTATCATCTCCCCTAAATATATCTAATTTGAAGTGATTCTGTGATGACTGTGGCCTGAGTATTTTGTCCATCTTCTTTTTTTATTTTTTGCTTTTTGGGTCATACCAGGCGATGCTCAGGAGTTAACTCCTGGCTCTGCACTCAGGAATTACTCCTGGCAGTGCTCAGGGTACCATACGGGATGCCAGAGCTAGAACCGGGTCATTCATGTACAAGGCAAATGCCCTACCCACTTTACTATTGCTCCGGCCAATTGGCTATCTTCTTTTAATTCAAATAAAATCATTTATGGATTCACTTAGAATATCTGGAAGTATAGATCTCACATTTCATCTCAGCCACAATAAATTTATAGTTCAATTCTTTTCTTTTTTCATCAAGCACTCATTTTCTTGCCTGAGTAATAATAAGAATTTGGAGAAGGATTTATTTAGTAAAAATGTTTTTCTGCTAGTGTCAAAATATGCATTACTTTTTTTTTTTTTTTTTTTTTATTGAATCACCAAGTGGAGGGTTACAAAGTTCTCAGGATTATGTCAGTTATACAATATTCAAATACCCCTTCCTTCACCAGTGCCCATCTTACATTCCCAACCCCCCCAGTCTATCTGCCGCCCCCTCCCACCTCCCTAGTCCCCACCCTTATACGTGATAGGTTTCACTTCATTTGCGCTTATCTCGATTACATTCCATGTTTCAACACACAACTCACTACCGTTGCTGGGGTTTCCCCCCAAAAAGAAAAAGACAGTCCTATTGCCAATGAGGCATTTGATAATTCTCCATTACTAAGCATATAGAGATATTAAGTCCTGCTGTTTGTTACATAACTTTTCTTTTTCCCCCTTGCCCCGCGCCACCGAGTTCACGCCTGTTTAGTAATCGCCACGCTGTCTGACAAAGGGAAAAAAAACCGAAGAGGATGGTTATTTCCCGTCATCAGCCGGCGTGGGGCTCTGGCTTAGTTGATAGTCTAGTAGAGTGTCTGGAAGCAGTTTCTGGAACCAAAGCTCTTGCGCTGATATCGGCTCCGGCTCGAGATACCACCAGCGTCCCGCTGGTCCATGTACCTAATTTTTCCCCTTATTTCCCATTCCCACGCCACCAGGTCTGTTTGCTTAATGGACATCACACTATGTTTGACACCACGCCACGTTTCTTCCCGAGAAAGAAGGATATTTCTTCTCAGCCAGCGTGGGGATATAGCTTAGTTCAGTCTAGAGAGATGGCTACCATTTTGATTGCCTTCAATATTTCAACAAAATACTTACTATTCTTGTTAGGATCACCCACAAAAGTCCGACCCATTAAGAAGGAACCATTACATACTGCTGATACTAAGATGACATTAGGTTTTGGGTTTCTGTCTAAAGTCCAGGGAGAAAGTTGAAGGAGAGAGAGAGAGAGATTTCCGCACGGGGGACCTGGCGGAAACTCTCAAGTCACATACTGCAGGTTGCTGGTGGGCTGCCGGTGTCCCAAGCAGCTCCGTCCTCTTCGTCAGTCATTCTGGGGGTGCGGGCGCGGAGAAATGGGAAAGCCCACGTGGCTGCACTCTCTTTAAGTGTCCGATGTGGGCGGAGACCGGTACTTCCCCGCCCTCGATCCCCCGCCAGCCGCGCCAAGCACTTGGGTACGTCTCTCCATTTTGTGCTCAGAAGTGGGATAGATGCTGTGCTGTGCCCAGAGGTTGAGGGGAAGAGAGATAGATTAAAGAAAAAAAAAAAAGAGAAACGCCAGGCCCCCGCTCGGGGGACCTGGCAGAAACTCTCAAGTCACATACTGCAGGTTGCTGGTGGGCTGCCGGTGTCCCAAGCAGCTCCGTCCTCTTCGTCAGTCATTCTGGGGGTGCGGGCGCGGAGAAATGGGAAAGCCCACGTGGCTGCACTCTCTTTAAGTGTCCGATGTGGGCGGAGACCGGTACTTCCCCGCCCTCGATCCCCCGCCAGCCGCGCCGCGCACTTGGGTGCGTCTCTCCATTTTGTGCTCAGAAGTGGGATAGATGTGCAGGTTGCTGGTGGGCTGCCGGTGTCCCAAGCAGCTCCGTCCTCTTCGTCAGTCATTCTGGGGGTGCGGGCGCGGAGAAATGGGTATGCATTACTTTTATGAAGTTCTGTTTTTTATATTGTATTTCTTTGACGCAGACAATTGCTATAAATTGCTGCTATTTTCACACAAATAGTAATGTACTGTGTACATTTTCTGCACCTTTTTTCCTTAATGTAGCTTGAAATAAACTATTTTTAATCAGAACAATTTATAAAACCTTACAAAGACTTGTATTTCTGTTTTATTTGAATTGTTCATGTAAAATACAAATACTGATTTTTATGTTACCTTTTTCTGTACTTAGTTACAGAGGTTATGATTGTCGAAGTAATCTGTTTTATACTCAAATTGGTGAAATTGTATACCATGTGGCAGCAGTGGGTGTCATTTATAATCGACAGCAAAATACGCAGCGCTTTTACCTGGGTCATGATGATGATATTCTCTGCCTGGCTATTCATCCTTTGAAAGACTATGTGGCAACAGGCCAGGTACGTAACATCAGGCCAAATAGGTTAGACCTATGTGCCCAGGGGACCAGGGACCACTCTGAGATACTCAACAACCCATGCAGATGATTCATGGCACTTAAATGGGGAATACCAGGACCACCACTGGGATGCTGGGGAGCCTTTGGGGCTATATTCATCAGTGCTTGTGGGGAAGGCGGAGCTGAGGACCAAACTCGGGGCCCTCGCCATGAGACATGAACCTTTGACCCCTGAGCTATCTCCCAGGCCTCCATGTATCTTTCATATTTGATATAAAGAACTCTCCGAGAGCACTGTTATGCACAATGTGTGCAAGAAGTTGGTACATTATTCTTGACTCACTAGAATGAAACCAGTTTAAGTATTGGTGCTTTACTCCCAGGGTTCAGGGATGTCAGGGAACTCAGGCCACAGGATACTGCTATTTGCCCACTGAAGGGAGAGAATGCTTTGTCTCTTACCTATCTTTGATTTTACCTTGACTCTTTAATAAAAAGAAAATTTAATAAGAGAAAAAGTTTGTTGACATCCCACGGGAGAAACCTCAACAAAAAGTTAACTCAAGATTATAGCTTAATGGGTGGACATGGAGAGTATTGTGCTGAGTGACATCAGTCAGAGGGAGAGGGAAAACAAAGAATGATTACATCCATTTGTGGGACACAAAAAAATCCCAAGATAGTATGTGGAAAATACCCAAAGACATAGAAACAAGGGCCAGCAGGACTGGTCCATGCTAGAGCTTTCCACTAAGCAGGAGCAGGAGTGCAGTTAGGATAGAGAAGGACCACTACGACAATGATAGTTGGAAATGATCACTCTGGACAAGAACTGAGTGCTGAAAGGAGGTAAAGTGATATGCATGATACCCTTTCAATAACAGTGCACAAACAAACAGTGCAGTAACAAACCACAGTGCCTAAAAGAAAATGAGAGAGAGGAGAGAGAGAAGAAAAAGAAAAGGGTATGCCCTAGAGGCATATTGGGCCAGGTGGTGGGGGTAGGGGGCGGTGCGAGGTTGGGGGACACTGGTGGTGGGAAATGTACACTGGTGAAGTGGTGAAGGGATGGGTATTAGAACATTATATGACTGAAACTCACAGTGATTCAATTTTTTATAAAAAGTGGGCTTGCAAATTTTGCCTGAATGTCTTAGTAATACAGGAATACAGCCAGTAATACGTGCTCAAGATTCTCTTTATTGGCTGGAGCGATAGCACAGTGGGTAGGGCGTTTGCCTTGCACATGGCCAACCCGGGTTCGATTCCTGGCATCCCATATGGTCCCCCAAGCACCGCCAGGGGCAATTCCTGAGTGCAGAGCCAGGAGTGAATCCCCCCAAAAGAAAAGAAAAAAAAAAAGATTCTCTGTATTGATGAGATACAATTTATTTATTTATTTTGGTTTGGGGGCCACACCCAGAAATATTCAGGGTTTATCCCCTGGCTTTATATTCAGCAATTATTACTCCTGGTGGTGCTCAGGAGGACCATAAATAATGTCAGAGATCAAACGCAAATGCCCTACCCACTGTACTATTACTCCAGCCCCAATATAGGATAAAATGTAGTTCTAGATAGAAACTCTAAGCCTTGCTGCATTTGCTTTCAAATAACTGTAAGAAAAAAATGTCATATGTACAGTCTGCCTTGTTTTTTTATTGTTATATTAGCAGATATGTTAGCAGATATGATAGAGGTTACAAAGTTTCCTCTTTTAGGATGGTCTCACTTACCTGTGGAATATAAAATACTGGATGAGGAAATATAGTGTAGTAAAAGGGGATGCTTAGATCATCCTTAACCCCAGTGTTTAGAGAGGAGACCAAGAAGGAAAGAAATCAAGGGTGGAAGAAGGTAACTAGAAGTAATGGGTGAGCCAGCATCGAGGTTTCAGTTATACCAGTGATATGAGTGAGGGGTATAGTCATATATTCAAATCACAGATCCAAAAGAATTGAAAACGAGATCTAAGTGGCAACCACTGAAACTTTGTAATGTGCCTGGGGTCAAGTTGACAGGCGAGGGTGGAGTGAGGGTTGGGGTGTAAGAGGGAATCTGGGAATGTTGGTGCAGGGAAATTGACATTGGTGGAGAGATTGATGTTGAAATATTGTATGTCTAAACCACAACTATCATAACTTTGTAAAACATGGCTCTTTAGTAAAACATAAGTTAATTTTTTAAAAAAAATCAAAGTTTCCTATTTTGTTTCTTCTTGAGATATCAAATCATTTAATTGTGTGAAATGACTTTTATAATTCTCTTTTAGGTAGGTAGGGATCCCTCAATTCACGTGTGGGATACAGAGACCGTTAAACCATTGTCAATATTAAAGGGCTACCATCAGTGTGGCATCTGTGCTGTTGATTTCTCAGGTACGGCTGTTTCCTCTCTTAGTAAGACTAATGAAAATTTAGAGATGATTCAGACAATTTCCATCTAAACTGGTATTGCATAACTTGTTATTTAGCTGTGACCTTTACATTTTTTATCAAATGTGCATATTGTTGTCCTAACAGATCACAGTGATGATAGTGAATTTACTGGATGGCATACAGGTGTACAAGTGGGTGTACTTTTTGATGCTCATTAAAATATATTTTTATTGGGGCTGGAGCAATAGCATAGCGGGTAGAGCGTTTGCCTTGTATGCGGCCGACCCGGGTTCGATTCCCAGCATCCCATATGGTCCCCTGAGCACCGCCAGGGGTAATTCCTGATTGCAGAGCCAGGAATAATCCCTGTGCATCGCTGGGTGTGACCAAAAAAGCAAAAAAAAAATCAATTTTTATTAAAATAAAAACATGTCTGCAGATGTCAGGGAGATAGTACAACAGGTAAGGCACTTGCCTTGCATGCAGTCAATCCAGTTTTGATCCCCAGCATCCCATATGGTCCCCTGCATCTGAGTGCAGAGCCAGGAGTAAACCCTGGGCACCACCCAGCTGTGACCCAAAAGCAAAAACAGAAAATATGTGTTTGAAACACAACTATCTCAGTTACTGCTAGTTGGATATAACTCCTTTGAGCAAATTTTTATTTCATTTACTGTTTTCCAGCCACAGATTAAATTTGGAAAATGTTTCGAGTAATGTGAAAATTGAGATTCTTGTTCAGTAACATTTCAGTAAAGTGACAATTCTAAGCTTGCTTATCAAAATAACTTTTAGATTATGTTGTCTCTTCAGTTCATATTTAAATCTTTAACTTCTATGTTTCCACAAAGAAAATATGCAGATTAGGAATAAGAGGGCTAGATATAGAAATTTACATTGATAATTACAGGTTTTTTTGTTTTTTTTTTTTGGCTTTTTGGGTCACACCCAGCAATGCACAGGGGTTATTCCTGGCTTTGCACTCAGGAATTGCCTCTGGCAGTGCTTGGGGGACCATATGGGATGCCGGGGATCGAACCTGTGTCGGCCGTGTGCAAGGCAAACGCCCTACCCGCTGTGCTATCGCTCCGGCCCCGATAATTACAGTTTTTATTAATAAGCAGTAAATTAGAGCTGGGCCTCAGTGGTAAAGTGCATCTCTGTATTAAACCCTGGGTTCAGTTTTTGCACCACAAAAAACAAACAGATACTTAGAGGATGTCATGTTTATTACTTTACCTCCTTTCAGCATGGAGTTCTTATCCAGAGTCATCATTTCCAACTATCTTTGTCATAGTGGTCCCTTCTCTAACCCAGATGCCTTCTCCCCCAGCATTTGAAGCAAGCTTCCAACCATGGACCAATCGTCCTGGTCCTTGTTTCTACTGTCCTTGGGTATTAGTCTTATATTATGTTTTTTTTATACCCCACATACGTATGAGTGCTTCAAGTTCTGGGGGAGAAGTGAATTGGGATAGAGAAGGGACCACTATGACAGTGATACAATGATAGTTGGAAACGATCATTGTGGACAAGAACTGAGTGCTGAAGGTAGGTAAAGGAACAACCATGGTAACCTCTTAGTATGTGTATTGAAAACCATAATGCCTAAAAGGAGAGAAAGAGATAGAGATAGAGATAGATAGAGAGAGAGAGGGAGAGAGAGAGTGAAAGTGCCTAGACAGACAGGGGTGGGGGCAGGAGGCCAGGGTAGGTGGGAGAAAAACTGGGGACATTGATGATGGGAAATGAACACTGGTGGAAGGATGAGTGTTGGAATGTTCTATGACTGAAGCCAGATCATGAACAGCTTCGTAACTGTGTATCTCATGGTGATTCAATTTTTAAAAAATTAAAACCAAAACCCAGTAAATTAGTATGTTCCAGTGCTACTGGAACTAAAGCCATAGTGAATTATCTGTAGTAGAATTTGGAAGGGGAGGAAATGTAGATGTACAATCAAAAATCTGCTAAAAGTTAATAAATAAGAAATTGAGTGGCATACTAAAATAGCCAACAAAAATAATACCACTGGTAGTTATAGTGAACTAATTGACTTTTGAAAGATATATGGTAGAGTAACAAATGCCTTATTATATTAGAATCTTTATGTCTCTTAACACATGCTTACTTATCAGCATGGCTGATATCACTTAGTCAAATAATTCCAGTTTCTTAATACAGTTATTAACTGTTGTTTGGTAATAGTAACAACTAAAGTTGCTGACATTCACTACATATTAATTGCAGTAAGTAGGTATAACCAACATTTTTCTCATTTAATTTTTATACATGAGTTTTTATGGTAACTTTAATTTTTTTAATTTATTTTTTATTAGTGAATCACTGTGAGGGTACAGTTACAGATTTATACATTTTTGTGCTCATGTTACCCCATACAAAGTTCAAGAACCCATCCCTTCACCAGTGCCCATTCTCCACCACCAGTAAACCCAGCATCTCTCCCACCCTCCCCAGTCCCGTCTCCCCCCACCCCACACTGCCACTATGGCAGGGTATTCCCTTCTGTTCTCTCTCTCTGATTAGGTGTTGTTGTTTGCAGTAAAGGTGTTGAGTGGCCATTGTGGTAACTTTAATTTTTAAAAAAGGTTTTCTAAGTTTTCCTTTCCTTCTCATTTTCTGTCTCTTTCCTTCTTATCCTTCTTATCTTACCCCTTTGCCCTGTTTCCAAATTGGTGGATAGATAGAGAAACTGAGCTCAGAGAAAATATCTACAGATTATAGGCTTAGAGAAACTTCTCCCCCAGCTCCTATAAATTCTGGTTCTAATTATAGCTGTATTCATATTTTCTTAAAATTTAACATGTTTTGTAAAATGTTTAATATGGGAAAATGATTTTGGAATACATACTAAGTATGTTTTATCTAATGGTTGTCAGTATGCCTCTCTGATTAATTTTTGTAGCTGATGGGAAACGTTTGACTTCAGTTGGAATAGATGATAGCCACAGCATTGTACTGTGGGACTGGAGGAAAGGAGAGAAGCTCTCAGTAACAAGGTAGGAGAAAGGCTTAATATGACATTGGCAAAATACTGAAATTACTTTGGATTTTAACACTATTTCACTTAAAACAGTTTGAATTCAGAGGCCCAAGGTAAGACAGTGGATAGGTGCCTACCTTGCATGTGGCTGACCTGGTCCTATCCCTGTTATTCCATGTGGCCCCCTGAGCCCGCCAGGATTATCCCTGAGCACAGATCCAGGAGTAAGCCCTGAGCACTGCTGGGTATCGCCCCTAAAAAACAAAATTAAAAAGTTTCTTTTTATCTTTATCTTTATTAGGATAAAGGTGAGAGTTTATTTATTTATTACTTCAAATTAGTAGTATAGTTTTGGTAAAAAATACAAGTGATTTCAGAATTCACTTACAGATTCACTCCTTATAAACCCCCTCATCTTGTTTTTATGTTTTGAGGGTCACATATGGTGGTGCTTGGGCACTGCCCTGAGCAGAATTTGAACCATGTACACTTGGAACAAGCTTGGACCTCTTGCAAGCAAAGCATAGGATTCAGTTATCTGAACTATCTCCCTGGCACTTAGACCTACTTTTTAAAATAAATATAATATGATTCTGGAGTTAACTATTGGCTTAAATCTTTTGTACAAGGACTGGAGAGATAGTGCCACAGGTAGGGCATTTGCCTTGCATGCAGCCAACCCAGGTTCAATCCCCATATGGTTCCCTGTGTACCACCAGAATTCCTGAGCACAGAACCAGGGGTAACCTCTGAGCATTTCCAGGTGTGGCCCTAAAACCAAACCAAAACAAACCAAAATATATCTCTGTGTACAGAAAAAGTGAATTTTGAGGTATTGTAAACTATTGGACAGTAGAAAGTATAACAAAGTGTACATACATTTGGTGAAAGAAGATACAGGCATACAAATATTATAATAGAAGATTCAGATTTTTTATTTTCTAAATTTTCTAAAATTAACAAATATTTCAAAATTATAAGAATATTAGAAGTTTCTTCATTTAAAAAATGATTGAGACTTCATGGTTTATAGTCCTATTAATATTGGTTTCTCGCACACATCATTCCACTGCCATACCATAGTGTGCAATTTCCTTAAAGGAGAAAATAATCAACAATGTCAAAAGACTAATTTTATTAACTTCATGTACTTAAAATGAGACTTTGAAAATTAGAAATGAGGGCTGGAGCAATAGCACAGTGGGTAGGGTGTTTGCCTTGCACGCGGCCAACCCGGGTTCGATTCCCAGCATCCCATATGGTCCCTTGACCACTGCCAGAGGTGATTCCTGAGTGCAGAGCCAGGAGTAACTCCTGTGCGTCGCCAGGTGTGACCCAAAAATTAAAAAAAAAAAGAAAATTAGAAATGAGAGGCCAGAGAGAGATACTGTGGTAGGGCATTTGTCTTGCATGCAGCCAATCTGGGTTCTATCCTCAGCGTCCCATATGGTTCCCCAAGAATCACCAGGAGTGACTCCTGAGTGCAGAGTGCAGTGTAGCCCAAAAACAAAACCAAAAGCCAGAGATGAATGCTTTCTTGATTTTTATAATTTAGGTAATAGGATTGTCATGGTGTTAAGTTTTATAGTATTGATATACAAAGTAACTGCATACCACTACCACCCAACATGTGGGGGGTAAATGCCCACTTGGAGCATGTAATGCCCAAATTGAAGATAGTTTAAGAGGTACTGTGTTTTTCGGAATGATTAAGCTACAACCAAGTACTAGAAAAAATTTCTTTAACTCATTCATGCCACAACTCGTGTAATCCCTGTGTGCTGTCATATCGTAGGTGTGTATAAACAAAGTTTCGTTCTTACTGTTTCTTTCATTTGGGATTCTAGTGGGAAGAGTTAACTTATTAAAATAATGGCACAGAACAAGGGAGATAGCTTGCATGGTAAAGTGTATGCCTAGCATGTCTGAGGCACTGGATTTGGTACCTCACACTGCATGCCCCTGCAAGCATGGCCTTGTATGACCCTGAAGGCTCCTGAGTACTTCTGGGTGTGGCCTTGGTCCCCAGCACCATAGCACTGGGCCAGACACTTGAACTGTCAGACCTGTACCACATGGCCAAGTAGGTCCAGGAATGGTCGTAGGTGCCCCACTACCATTGAGTGTGGCTCCTTAAAAATAAACTTAAGTGAATAAAGTAATGGCACAAAAAGAGATGTGAAATGTTTCCGTGTGCAGGCCACACCTGAGAATCTAGGGGACCAGATATCCAACAGTTGGGTAATCAAGAGAGGGTATGGAATGGGGGAACAATTATTGTAGGAGTCATTTCTCTTTGGAATTAAAACATTTTGTTATTTGTTTCAGAGGAAGTAAAGATAAAATTTTTGTTGTAAAGATGAATCCTTATGTGCCTGATAAATTAATTACAGCTGGAATTAAACACATGAAGTTTTGGCGTAGAGCAGGTAAGTAGTTTTTCTTTTATAAACTTCTTTGAAGTTTTAAATAATTACTACTATTTTAGCTATGTGTTGTGTGATATATCTTAGATTGTATCCTGAAATAGGAAAGAGATAGTTGCATACATGTGGGTGATATCTAAAGAAATTCTGAAGTTCACTTAGTGTATCAAACATGTTGGCTTCTTGGCTTTAACAGATAACTACAACAATGCTAACAAGGGAGGAAATTGGTTGAAGAGTATAGAATACTCTCTGAGTAATCTTTGCTACTTTCCTAAAACTCTAAAATTATCTAAAATAAAATTTTTTGAAAGTGACTCTCAACTCTCTTGTTACATTTTGAACAAATGTAGAATTTATGTGATTCTCCCATTTATCCCTACGATATTTTTAATTTAATTTTATTTTTTAAAGAAATATTTTATTGAATCACCGTGAAAAAAAGAATGAAAAAAATTACAAAGCTTTCAGGTTTAAGTCACAGTCAAATACTGATTAAACCCCCATCCCTTCACCAGTGCACATGTTCCACCACCAAGAACCCCAATACACCCCCCTCCCACCCACCCTCCATCGAAGTAGTTAATGATATTCCCTTTATTCTCTATAAACTTTGAGTACATCCCATATTTCCATACAGAACTCACTATTATTGATTGGAAATTTCCCCCAACAATCAGGCCTGCTGAATAGGCATCATCTAATAATTTCCCTTCATTGCCGAGAGTGAAGACTTTGAGTCCGCGCGGGGTTTTGGGTTTCTAATATTTTAGCTCAGTTCACAGTCAAATGCATGGCTGCAAGAATCCGCTCTGGTGCCAAAATGGGTTAGGAGACCTCAGGATCACAGTCTTTAGGCGCGGAGGGTCTGTTTCTCGTGTCACGTCTCCAGATCATCTCTGGGCGGAAGGCGGGCTGGGAACGCCCCCCTCCCAGGACCACCTACAGGCTACATCACTAAAGAGAGTCCTATCTCCGGGTTGAGGGGTCTTAGAGGGTGGCTCTCACCACGTGGGCGCTGCTGCTGCCGCCATTTTCGCTCAGAAAAATGGGGTGGAAAGGGAAAAATCCCTCCCCGGGCTGCACGAGGTTGTAGCTCAGTTCACAGTCAAAATGCATGGCTTCAAGAATCTGCTCTGGTGCCAACATGGGTTAGGAGACCTCAGGATCACAGTCTTTAGGCGCGGAGGGTCTCGATATTTTTTTATTTTAAAAGGTATTTTACTGAGCTGGAGATACGGTAGAGGAATAAAGGCACTTGGCTTAATACTGTTGACCGAGGTTCAGTTCTCAGCATTGCCAGGAATGATCCCCAAGTAGAACTAATAGTGGCCCCCAAGCGCTGCCAGGTGTGGCCCAAACCACCTAATCCCATAAAAATTATTTTACTTATAAAATTAACTAGCTTACATTCTAATTTCTTTCTTCTGTTAGTCATGTTTTTAGACTAAACCAAAAATGAAAAAAATGTGAATATTCTCTATATGCTATAAAACAATACAGAAATGAATGTTATCTCAGTCACTTATAACTGTAAATTAGTTACTGAGGAAGTCCTTATTTTAAATATATTCTTTTCTGCAAATATTACTGTGCTGTAACTTATAAATTCTGGTAACTCGACAATCAGTTTCGACCCACCTAGGCCTTTCAGCTAAAACATGTAAAAATAGGAAATGAAAATATGTATTAGAAAAGAATGGACTACTGAGGGAAAAGGATGGATACTGGATGTTATCACTCATCTGTGGTGCAGAGAGAAACAACGAAAGAGAATAGAGAGTATCAAATTACTCCTTGGCCTTGGATCACAGAACTGAGAATACCAAGCTAAGGAGCAAGTAGGAGGAGGAAGTGATGAGAGGACTGACAGGAACATAAGGACATTGGTGGAGGGCCTCAGCCAAATGTTAAAAATTGTTGTAAATATGTGACCTAGGTTACAATAATTGAATTTTTTAATTTTAAAGAAAAATGTTCATAAGGAACAAATTTTCAGAAGAATAAAATTCTTTTGAGGTCTGAAAATGTTTCTTTTTAATACTCAGTGTGCAGTAGTGACAATAGATTATTCGAGATTTTTGCGTGTGTGTGTGTGTGTGTGTGTGTGTGTGTGTGTGTTTGGGTTGTTTTTTCCACCATGCCCATTATCTCAGCATGGGGCTCAAGGGAGCCTGTGGTTACAGAAATTGAACATGGGTCTCCCATACACGAAGTGATATGGGATAACCTTTGAGTATCACCACAGCAGGTATTTGTGATTTTCTTATAGCAGGAGGTAAAGACTTTTCCCTCTCTATGTCCTTTATAACTTCCTGCCGCTAAAGATACAGACCTTGACAGCACATCTGTTTCCATGGGCCAATCCAAAGTGCCGACTCAGTACATTAAACTGAAAAGTATACATTTAGTGAAAACATTTCCTAAGTGCAAGTAGCTTTTATGTTGTAAGTTTTATAGGCCATGAATTGATTTACAGACTTGGATTTAATGTTTTGTCCCAAACTCATCAAGGCCATATTACATTTACAAGATAAGTATTTTAATGTGCTAAAAAGATAGTACAAGGGTTAAGGTGCTTGTCTTACATGTGGCCAACCCCTAGCACTGCCTGAGCACTAATTCCCTGAGCACTGCCAGAAGTGATCCCCAAACATTAGACCAGTAGTAAGCCCTGAGTGCCACTATGTGTGGCCTGTAAAAACAAACCAAAAATAAGTATCTTTACATTTGAAATTCATTTATACAAAACTTTTATTTCTGCATCTTAATCACTTGAAATTGCAAATGTCCACTGAGTAATTCTTATTAGTTCTGACTTAGAAAAAAACCCTAAATTTCACTACTGAACACCACTGGATGTAACGCCTCCCCATCCCCACACACACACAACAAAAGAAAGACCCTTATAATGAAGAGATTTGCGATTAAATTTTCCCCTCAAATTTGATTAGCTATAGTATACCGTACATGTGACATTGAATTATAGAAGCATAAATGCTAAACATTGGGTGTGCATTTCAACTTGCATTCCTCATATTTGGGTTTCTAATCCATGCATTCACCTTCCATGTGGGCAATGAAACAACCACTTTCCTGGTCCCGCAGTGGAACCCTCCGCATAAAGCTCTGGAGACCAAGTTAAAGATGACTTGAGCATGACACTAGTAGGAAACATCTTACCCACTATCCCTGATACATGCTGTGAAAATTTCAAGTTCTGAACTTGTTTGTCTGTGTGCCACACGGCTGTGCTCAGATCTTACTCCTTGGCTCTGTGCTTGGGGGAAAGTATGTGGTTCCAGGGATTGAACGCAGGTTGGCCGTGCATAAGGCAAGTTTGCCTTACCCTTCAGCCCCTGCTTATCCTTTCTATGCTTTCTTTTTCACCATAGCACCAACCATCATCTGACCTACTATATGTTTTGCTTGTCATTTTTATTAATTGTCTCGCCACCAAGCTCCATGAACATGGAGAATTTTGTTGTCGGGTGTGTTTACAGCTCTACCCTCAATTTTTGTTCCTGACACATATACTTCTTGAATAAAAGAATGAAAGAGCTTAGTTGGAACAATGAGTAAACTGTATCAGTAGGCCATGCATGGCCAATTAAAAACATGAGGAATGACAAGCTCATTAATAGAGGAATGCCAATTAAAACTACAATAGGATTCAATTGGTATTTCACGTCTTGCAGTCTGACATTACCAAGTGTTGAAAGGTGGGAAACAGGAACTCCTTTCACTATTAGTAGGGAGTTAGAATTAGAGTATCAACTTGGGAGCAATTTGACAGCAGATTCTGTCTCCCTTATTCTTATCTTGTTCTTTTTTGCCATACCCTTTGACCACTTGTAAGCATCCTTAGAGAATGTCAGCCCTTACAAGAATATTTAAAACATGATTGCTTTCTATAGCAAAACTTGGAAACAACTGAAGTGCCCATTTAATAGGAAAGTGCATGAACTGTATTACATTTATATAATATAATATTATACAGTTATTAAAGTTTTATGGATATACAAATTAACATGTATAAAACCTCATAAAAATTAATGAAAAAGGCAAGTAGAGAATGTAGAGTGGTTTTATTGAAAATTTTAAAACATGAAAAATAGTTCATGTTGCATAAGAATTTATAAATCAGTAATAAGATGAGTTCATAAAAATAACATTATATTCAGAAGAGTAGGGTATAAAAGAAGAATATGGGCTTGGCATCATGTTTTGGTTATGGTAGTAATTTTGTATAAATTGGTAATATTTTTATTTTATTTTGTTACAGTGCACAAACATGAGGTTTCAGTTCTGCCACTGAATCACATCCCTGGCCCCATTTCAATTTTTATGTATTTTTTGTATTTTTAAGTATGTCTTTTTAAAAATGTAAAAAAGGAGTTGAGGGCTGATAAAACAATATTCGTAGGGGTCGCTCTAAGAGATGCTCAGAACCTCAAGGGATGCTCTGCTAGGGGGTGTGGACTTCATAGCTCGGTGCACTGGCCTGACAGTGTTCACAGTCACCTTTTGGTACTATGGGGCTACTAGGCCTGCACCCCTTGGTTCTGATAGTGGGGAGGGCCATACGGTGCCCTGGGATTAAACTCAGAACCTTGCTTTTGACAGGCAGTGCTCTGCCACTTGAGCAATCTTCTTTGCCTCACAGCACACTTTTTTTGTGTGAGGCTGAAAGGCAGCCATGGATATGACTATCTAATTTGGGAAATTATTGCCAAAGTTACCGATGTGAGAAATACACATTTCCTTTTTAGTGTTCCTTACTGTTAATGTCTTTCAATTCATGCAGTAATAGAAATTTCACTGCTTTTTAATTTTACACATTTTGACAGTACTCTCCTAATACTCATTTTTATGAACCAGGAGGAGGATTGATTGGAAGAAAAGGCTATGTTGGCACATTGGGGAAAAATGACACAATGATGTGTGCAGTGTATGGGTGGACTGAGGAGATGGCTTTTTCTGGAACATCCACAGGAGATGTGTGTGTATGGAGAGATATCTTCCTTGTAAAAACAGTTAAAGCACATGATGGACCAGTGTTCACTATGCATGCCCTGGAAAAAGTAAGCAACTTAATCATAATATAATTTGTTAAAATTTAATCATGGCATACAGAATGTCTTAACAAGTAAAGAAACATTATTTTCTCTTTATTGGGATCCTCAATAGTTGTGATCTACATTACCTTTGTTATATTCTTCTGTTCAAACTCAAACATAGTGGAATAGGACTGCTGTTTTCTTTAAAATTAATAATTGTTGATCACTTTGTGCCAAAAATTGTAAAAGTTCACTAAATATTATCACTATGATATATTTTAACTGTGGTATGATATGAGGTAGCTGTTGTTCTTATCTGGTTTTTTTTTATGGTTTTTAATTGAGACACCGTGAGAACAGTTACAGGGCTTTCAGGATCAAGTCTCAGTCATATAATGATCAAACACCCATTCCTTCATCAGTGCACATGTTCCACCAGCAAGAACCCTAGAGACCCCCCCCACCTGTGTGGCAGTTGACTTTCAATTAACTATCATTGCTTTGATAACATTCAATTTTTGACAGAAAACTCACTATCATTATTTGGAGTTTTCCCCCCAACAGCCAGAACTGTCGGAATGGCATCATTAGATCGTATGTTTTCTATTGTTGATAACAATGAGCTTATGATGTTGCACGGTTGTGAAAGTGGCAACCCAGTTTTGGGGTTATCCATTATTTTTTTAAATGAATGGAATTGTAAGATTTCAGAAGAGTGTATGTAATTTGTTTAATGTGATAGTTATCTTAGAGTTCCAGATTACAAACAGTCTTAATGTTAGAGTAAAATGTTTCATGTCACTGTAAAAGTGACCCGAAATTAACAGATTCTATATTGATGTTTTTAAAAGCATAACAAGCTTATGCCAGTTTCTATTCCTTAAAAAAATACCCTTAGGTTATAAATGCTTCTTTCTCTAGTTTTCAGTATACAGAAGGTTCCCCCATTTTTAGGGCTTTATCAAGGTGAACCTTTTATTTTCATAGGGATTTGTGACTGGAGGAAAAGATGGTGTAGTAGCTCTTTGGGATGACTCCTTTGAAAGATGTCTCAAAACCTATGCTATTAAAAGAGCTGCTTTGGCCCCAGGGTCTAAAGGTAATTTAAGACTTAATTTATTTTGTATAAAAAGGATTAATTTCTCATTTCACCCTTCTTTCCTTTATTCTTTTTCTCAGTGTATTCCTTCAGGTAAAGCTCTGTATCATTTGGAACACTAGCCTGTCTACCTGCTATTTTGCCTGTAATTTCTCTTCCTCCTCCAACTCACCCCTCCACTTTCCTACAATATAATAATTTTTCAAACTGCAAACATTTCTATTCAGATTATTCTCTCGTCTCCCATCCTCCTTCCCCGGGTGGGTGGGTGGAAGGGAAGTGGGAGGAACAACCTTAAATTCCCTTGCTCTGCTCTCACAGTCCTTTTTTCCCATATTGTAAGTTCTGTGAGGGCAAGAGCTGATTTTCCCACTTGCCGTGCTGTTGCTGAAGTCTGCCTAGGACACAGTAAATATAATTTATCTTAAGTCGAATTAAAAGTGCCAACTATGCAGCTGTCAGAAAAAATGAGGTCATGACGTTTGCATATAAGTGGATCTACATGGAAAGTATCATGCTAAGTGAAATGAGTCAGAAAGAGAGAGACAGACATAGAAAGATTGCACTCATCTGTGGAATATAGAATAATAGACTATAAGACGAACACCCAAGAATAGTAGAAATAAGTACCAGGAGGTTGTCACCATGGCTTGGAGGCTGTTCTCTCATTCTGGGCAACTCAGAGAAGGGAACAGCAAGTAAAATGTGGTTGTTGGTCATGTGGGGGAAAGATGATGCGGGCCAAATATAGACTAGAGACTGAACGCAATGGCCACTCAACACCTTTATTGCAAACCACAACACCTAACCAGAGAGAGAGAACAAAAGGGAATTCCCTGCCATAGTGGCAGGGTGGGGTGGGGGGAGACGGGACTGGGAAGGGGGGGTGGGATGTTGGGTTTACTGGTGGTGGAGAATGGGCACTGGTGAAGGGATGGGTTATCAAACTTTGTAAGGGAGAAACATGAGCACAAAAATGTATAAATCTGTAACTGTACCCTCACGTTGACTCACTAATTAAAAATAAACTATTAATAAAAAAAAAATAAAAAAAATAAAAGTGCCAACTAGATTATTATACACATTTCAAGAGGCAAGAGGTGGACAAGGCGAAATAATAGAAACTGTTGGAGACTAGTAGTAGGGTAGCATATCTGGTTTTCTATATAATTATATGTTTGTAGTGTATAGATTTTACTTTTGAGGTTATGGTTGGAGAAACTGCAGTATATTTATCAGAATTCTTTAAGTTTATAAGAAAATTGCCTTGTGATTTTTTTTATTAAAATGGCATCATGGAGGGGGCATTGAACCATAGTACAGTGGGTGGGGCATTTGCCTTACATACAGCCAACCCGAGTTCAATCCTCGGCTTCCCATAAGATCCCCTGGGCACCACCAGGAACAATTCCTGAGTAATCCCTGAGTATTGTGTGTGCCCCTCGCCAAAAAAACCCCAAAATAACAATATTGTTTAATAAATTTTTAAAATAATTTTAAAATAGAATTATTGACAGCACATTCACCATTGTCTTATACTAACTTTATACATTCATTGAACATTTCAGGTCTTCTCCTAGAAGATAACCCATCTATACGTGCCATATCATTAGGACATGGTCATATTTTGGTTGGCACAAAGAATGGTGAAATATTAGAAGTGGATAAAAGTGGCCCAGTAACACTCCTGGTTCAGGTAATTTTAAATGTAAACATGCTTATTTTTATGCTTCCAGATAACCCAAAAATGCTGCTGTGCCTTTAACCAGACCCCAACAACGGGAGCCAAGTTTACCAAGAAATTAAACAGCCAAAAGTTAGGTATGTGGGATACAAGCCCACAAACCACCTCCGGCTCAGCTATATAAGTTCACTTATTGACCTTATTTCAGAGACCCATAAATCACAAAAGAGATCAAAAGACGTAGTTAGGGCCTGCAGCGCAGAGGTAGACAGGAACCCGAAGAGCTCCAGGCCCGCTTGGTTTGGGACTGGGCCTCCTCCCCCCAGGTTCCCAGTTTTCCAGTACTTTGGCAGTCACACACACAAACTGCCCCCAGCACCATGTAATCTCAACGGCCAAGACCCAGGGACTGTAAACTAAAACCCCCAAAAAAGAGCACCGCAGAATGTCCTGACCTTGCACCAGGCTGTTTCACTCAGGGTGCCCCAGAGGGGGGTGGGTGAGAGCCCTCCTCACCCCAAGGGACCCAGCTCCAGCAGCCAAAAACCTCCATAAGCCAGTTGCCGCCACACTCAAGGTCGCTCCCCACACATTCAGGCCTAGCCTCACATGTGAGTGAACATATTCCTGGACACATCATAAAACACTCCCTACCCATTCCCCATAATTACCACACCACATTTGATGGGGTTCAGTTAGTAGGCAACAAAGCATAGAGGGAAATATATATATATATACATATGCATATATACATATTTTCAGATATATATACCAAATTCCATTGTTCATCAATTTGCTCGAGCAGGCACTAGTAACGTCTTCATTGTGAGACTTGTTGCTACTGTTTTTCGGCATATCGAATATGCCACGGGTAGCTTGCCAGGCTCTGCCATGCGGGCGGGATACTCTTGGTAGCTTGCCGGACTCTCCAAGAGGGACGGAGGAATCGAACCCAGGTTGGCCACGTGCAAGGCAAATGCCCCACTCGCTGTGCTATAGCTCCAGCCCAGGTTTGCTTTATATACTTAAAATATTTTATACATCAAGAAGAATTGGTAGGCTAGTAATAAAAACAATTTTTTAAATTGAATCTAAAAAAAATTATATATTTTTTCGGCATAATATTTTAGAGACTGGGGCTGGAGAGACACTATAGTGAGTAGGGTATACCCCCTTGGACATGGTATCCTATATGGTCCCCTGAGTCTTGCCAGGAGTGATCCTGGAGCACAGAGCTAAGGAGTTAGCTTTAAGGCTGTGTTCAAGGGCCACTCCTGATGTTGCTTGGAAGACCGTTTGCAGTGCTGGGGATAGAACAGGATTGGTGCACACAAGGCAATCTCCTTATATCCTTGTTTTACCTTTCCAGCTCCATAGCATAGTATTTTTTTGTTCATTTGCTCATTCGGTTTCAGGTCACACTTGGCTCAGGAGTTACTCCTGGCCTCCTGGCTCTGCACTCAGGGATCACTCCTGATGGGGCTGGGGGTTGGGAGTGATGGTGGGGAGATACGGATCAAATCTGGCTGGCCGAATACAAAGCAAGCACCTTCCCTGCTGTACTATCACTCCAGCCCCACATAGTTTTGTTTTTCTTTTTTAGTAGAACCCAGAGCTACATCCCAGAGCTCCCCGTTGCTGGTATCTGACCTTTGT
This sequence comes from Sorex araneus, assembly GCF_027595985.1. Classification (NCBI taxonomy): domain Eukaryota; kingdom Metazoa; phylum Chordata; class Mammalia; order Eulipotyphla; family Soricidae; genus Sorex; species Sorex araneus. The sequence continues at coordinate 12,589,339 of NC_073304.1, forward strand.
TACGGTATCGGTTTCTCACAGCTTAGGGCAACAGATCGGGACTTGAGGTCAGGAAAACCAAGAGCACCTGTAACGCCAGGCAGCTCAGGTAACTACTAGGGTATTTACATTTGCCAGTAGCTGGCAACTTCTAGATTACCAGGCTTGCGAAAACCTGGGACAAGTCCTCTTATAGTCCAGCCCTCGGTTTCACCAGGCCTGGACTCCACCCAAATGTTCAAAAACAGGCTAACCGTGGGAATGGATGGCAATGGAATGCAAGCTGTCTCTCAGTCTCTGCTCTGTCTGCAGTCATAGAGGTGTATTTGGAGGAGCAGATTTTGTTTTGCCTGAGGTGAGCTGACAGCCCTTTGCCCACTGCCATTCTGCTGTGCCCAGCAAGAGAGTTGGCTTGGAAATGCGGAATTTGCCCTTCTCTGGCTGCATCTCTTTCCAAAGAGGCTTAGAACTTTTGAAGTCTCCCTGCTGCTTAGATTTGTGTGACTGCTGGGTATGCCCGCCCTGTTTATCTTGCCTGGTGTGATTTAGGTTTTGGAAGAGGGAAGTTGTGAGGCAAGGATGCTTACTTTCAGCTCACTGTTGCCTTTTCCTCCAACCAGTTCAGAGACTTCTGGCTCTGCTGTGCCCTTCCCGCTCCCTGTTGACATGCCACTCAGCTTTCAAGTCAGCCACTGCTCCTTGTCCACAGTAGAGAGAGCCCCAGTGATGGTAACTGGGTTCTCCAGTGAACTTTCTTAGTGCGCCCCTGTATTTAATTCTGTTTCTGTTGGGGGTGTCCCAGAAGTGCTCCCCAGATTGCTCTCTTTTCCACCATCTTCTCCTGCCTCCTTCGTTATTATTATTGTTCTGAATACTAGGGAGGCACACACTTGTCTACCAGATTTTAAATAATTCCTCAGTTCGTATGTGATTAACATTTAGAGCAAGCATTGGGGAGATGGCCCAAAGGACTGGAGCACATGCTTTGTAAGGGGGAGCTAGGATAACCAACCCAAACCACATTTTGAACTAGTCTTTCATCAGGATGGCAAAATTTAATAGGACGTTACAGGCAACTTACAAAAAAAAAGCTGAGGCCAGAACAGTAGTACAGCAGACCCGGGTTCAATCCCTGGCATTCCGTATGGTCCCCTGGGTACCACCAGAAGTAAAAAATTGAACTGGAAGTTTTCAATCATGAGCCAAGGAGGGGCCAGAGTAATAGTATAGCAGGTAGGGCACTTGCCTTGCATGCGGCTGACCCAGGTGCAATTCTCAGTATCCTATATGGTTCCCTGAGCACCACCAGGAGTAATTCCTGTGTACAAAAAAAAAATCTAGAAAAAGGGTTGGAGAGATAGTAGAATGTGAAGGATGATTGCCTTGCATGCAGCCTAGCAGGTTCAGTACCTGGCCCTACCAAGAGTCATCCAAGAGTAAGTCCTGAACAAGCCAGATGGGGCCCCCAAATGAATGAAAATTAAGAATAATGGAAACCACTGCAATAATAAAGCAAATTCCTAGCTTGGATGCAGCCTTGAGTTTGCTCCTCAGCACCTCATGGCCTCCTGAGCACAACCAAACCAGAGTTCAAACTCATCAGGCGTCCAGAGCTGGTGACTCAAGTGCTATATACTCCCTCTCACCCCAAATGGGGGGTAGTCCCTACTAAATACTTTAGGTAAAGATCAGCACCTGATCTTTAGTTAGCTGCGTATGTTTGTTTGGTTTGTTTTATTTTTCTCCCTAGAAGGTAGTGGCTTAATTTAATTTTTTGTTACTCTTTGGCTCTTGTAGAGATGTCATAGGCAAGCAGGGGATGGTAGACCACTAGCTGCTCTGTTGGTGAGGAGGGGAAGAGGCATGGTGGCAGCAGGGAGGGGGCAGACATTCATGACTGGCTGTGGGAGGCTTGCACGAAATGATCCTGCTGTATTTCCTACTCCGTTCCTACTCCCTGGGGTCCCAGCTTTAAGACTTGACAAGCTACTGGTCGTCAGCACACATTCGGATACCAGTACTACCCGGCTAGGTGCAGGCCACTTTCAAGAGCACTATTGGATGTCCTCCTTATTTTCCAGCGTGCTGATCTGTATGGAGCACCTCAGTTCCTCTGCGTTAGGCTTCACGTGGTACAAAGCTTGAGTTTCCACACTCAATACTCACCCTTCCCAGAACCTTTGGTTGGGCTGACAACACTGCCATCTCTTTACCCCCAAGACCTCACTCTCTTTCCACCCACCTTCCATCAAACAGATGCTTGGATTGTTCCATTATCCCTTTAGCATAGCCTGTGAGAGTTTCTGAGGTTCATGGGGGTATTTTATGTTTATCCTTTTTTTGCTATAGTATTTTCTCAGTGGTGTCCCAGTTACAAATAGCTGTCAGTTCCTCTCATGAAAAAGAGAAGTAGGAAATGTCCTATGTCGCCATCATGGTATATACTGGTACTTGGTATTCTATGAGAAATACTGGAACTTGCCAGCACTGGAACAATAGCCCCCCTGTAAGGAATTTGAGAGAGCAAGCCTTGTGTTTTTGGTTACATCGTCTGGTATGGAGTTTGCATGTCAACTATGTGGAAAGTATTGTCTGTGAAATCACTTTTTGAATGGAAGAAGGGAGCCATCAAAGAAAAATTGAACTACCTGACTCATTTGAACTAATCAGAATCCTTTGAGCAATATCAAAAGCAATTGTTTTATAAGAAATAATCAGGTGAGGGGACAGAGCAATAGTATAGTGGTAGGTGTTAGCCTTGTATGCAGCCAACCCTGGTTCAATCCCCAGCATGCCATATGATCCCCTGATCCTGCCAGTAGTGATTCCCTGAGTGCAGAGCCAAGAGTAACTCAGAGCATGCTTGGTGTGGCCCAGATCCCCTCTCCACACAAAAATTGCTCAGTGGTGTAGAGCACCTGCCTGGCTGGAGTATGGTTATGAATGCACATCCACATTGTCCCACATGCCAGCACAGTCCTGGGAGCTATGCTGTCTGTTATCTTTAGCACCACACGCCAGGTGTACGAAAGCACCCTCACAATCATTGCAACAAAAATTATGTGCCAGGGCTTTAGCCAGGATGTGCAACCCTAGCAAGCATTTGTGTGAGCACCACAGCGACCCCCAGTAAGTGCCTCAACCCTGGAATGAAAGGAGGGTGAACTGGGTGAGCCCCACGGCCCAATGTGTTAGCACCACAAGCACCACGACCTGACTCATGTGCAAACCCATTAAGCACCACAGCTAAAAGTGTGTGGGCAACACTGCCAGAAATGCTTACAAACTCCTGCTCATGGCAGCTATAACAACAGCAATAAAAGGGAGGGGAGGTGGGGAAGGGGGTAAAATAAAGGTTAAAGGATTAAAAAAACATTTTTTGAGAAGTCATCAGCATTGTGAGAACTGATGAATAATAGAGAATAAAATCAGTCAGACCATTTAATTTAGTAGCCATGGCCACTAAGACATTGTCAAGCATAGTTTAAGCCTATCGACATTAATCAGTTCTCTTCTTTAACTTCTCTCTTTTTCTCTTCCAATCCTCATTTCTCTCTCCCAAATTACACTTTGGGGTGCGTTCTAGATCTTCTCCCTGGGGCGCATTCTAGATCGTCTTCCTGACTGTGTGCCTCTGATTTGTAACTCTTTGATCACTAATTTGCTTTGTATTTTCAATTTGATTTAATTTATTTGGGGATGGGGGAGTACCTCCATGAAAACCTGCAGGCCCCTCCAGTGGTTCTCAGCCACCTGGGTCAGAAGTTCTGTAAGATCCAAGGCTGTGGTGCTGCTTGGGCTCCCTGCTTTGTCTTTTAAATTGCCCTGCGGGTGGAGGTACGGCTCAGTGGACTAAGTGCATACAGAGGCCCTGGTTCAATACCCAACACCACATGGTCCTTCACGCTTTGCTGAGCATAATGCCCACACTCTGTAAGATAAGACCCTAAACAGAAAATTGCCCACCAAAAATTACCTCCTGAATTTAATTTAACAATCAGGAGGAGGAAAAAGAGGAAAGAATTTGCTTACTACAGCAGATTTTCTTTGTTCAAAGTGAAGTTTGGTGAGTTTTCTTGAAATTGTTATTTTCAATTTTTGTTATCTCTTGAGATAATTTCCAAAGACTTGATTTTTGGTTGTTGTTATTTTAGAATAACATATTGTTATTTTAGAACCACACCACTGGCTTTGACCAGAGCTTACTCCTGGCTCTGTGTTCCAGGGTCACTCCTGGGTTACATGTGTGGGGCCAGGGATAAACCTGAGTTGTCTGCATGGAGGGCAAGTGCCTTTGCCACCATGTATCTCCCCAGTCCTAAACTTAAAAATATTTGAAAAATTTTTTATCTGTTTCACTGGTGAGCAGTTTTTCAGAGTTCCTAACACCACCGAACATAAATTACTCTTTTATGGCAGTTATATAAATTTAGATCAGCCAGTTGCTAGTCTCTCCCCACAGTATTTCAGGATTTTAAGAAAATTTTAGTAGTAACTTTAATTATTTGGGTGTATCTCCCCCCATTTTCCCCCATCTTTATTTAGGAACCATGAGTACAATGCTATGATACTGTACTAAAATTTCATGCATACAGTGTTCCTACCACACCCATCCACCATCCACCACACCCAGCACTGTTAGCTTCCTTCCACCGTGGTCTCATGCCCCTAAGCCCACCCGCATGTGACAAACTGAGTTCTGTAAACCAACTAACAGGGTCGATTGTCATTGGCCATTTAATATTCCCTTACTTTGTTTCTTTATATTCCACATGAGAGAGATCATTCTGTATTTATCTGTTTCTATCTAACTGCACTCAGCATGATATCCCCTAGTTCCCTCCACATAACTGTAAATCACATGATTTCATTTTTTCTTATTATTGAGTAATATGTGTGTCTCTATGTATATGTATATATACACATATGTGCGTATGTGCACGTGCACACACACAGAAGTTTCTTTACCCACTCATCTGTTCTTGGGCACTTGGAATATTTCCATATCTTAGCTATTGTGTAAATATAGTAGTGAACATGTCTTTTCGAAATAGTGTTTTGGGACCTTGGGTAAATGCCAAGAATTACTGGCCATATGAAAGTTTAATTTTTAGGGGGTTTTCTGTTTGTTTTTTAGGAATCCCCATGCCGTCTTCCTCTCTTACTAGGGAATTGCAAATCAAAACAACAATGAGATATCACCTCACACCTGTGAGATTGGCATACATCAAAAAGAGTAATAGCAACCAATGCTGGTGGGATTGTAGGGGCAAAAACTGTCGGTGTGGGAATGTCATCTGGTTTAGCCTTTATGGAAAAGAGTTGTAATTTTTTTATATTATTAATAAAGTTGTGTAGAAGTGTATTTGAAAGTCTGTCTCAAAGACAAAGGTTTTTTTAGATTTGTTCATTATTAGTTACCATCATTATCTTATATTATCAAATATTGTCTCTAGTCTTGTTTTGAGTACACTGTCTTTAGATTAAATTACTCTGAACTGTTTTCTTTGTAGGGTCACATGGAAGGTGAGGTGTGGGGCTTGGCTACACATCCTTATCTGCCCATCTGTGCAACTGTAAGTGATGATAAAACCTTAAGAATATGGGATCTCTCTCCTAGTCACTGTATGTTGGCTGTCCGGAAACTGAAAAAGGGTAAGAGACTCATACTTGAATCATGTCAAGTTTTTTCAATTTTTGAATTCTTGCAAACATTTGAAAGCTATTAGAAACGTTAGAAAGTACACCTATAGAAATAAAACTTTATTTTTTTAAATTTTATTAATTCTTTTATTGATTCACCATGTGGAAAGTTACAAAGCTTTCAGGTTAAAGTCTCAGTTATACAATGCTCAAACACCCATCCCTTCACCAGTGCACATATTCCATCACCAAGAATCACGATATACCTCCCCCCTTCACCCCACCTCCCCAGCCCCCCACCCCGCATGTGTAACTGGTAAATTTCACTTTACTTTCACTTTACTTTGATTACATTCAATAAGAAATAAAACTTTAAACATTTATTTTGTGTCTGCTTACTCATGATGCTTTATAAAAAAAATCTTTTATTATGCCCAGTTTTTGCTTTAGGGCATCTTCTGTGATCATATATACTTGAGCCAGTTTTTACCATCACATTGGAAAAAACAATAGAGTAACTTGGGGGAAAAAAACAGAAGCTGAGTTTTTAACCCTTTATAAAAGACAATGATATATAATTTGAAATCTGAAAAGAAAGGCTCTAGTTTAAAAGAAGGGAGTTTTTTTTCTAAATTTTATTTTATTTTTATAAAGTTGTTCACAATAATTCATTACATTTAACATTCAAACACCAATCCCACTATCCTTGCACTATCCCACCACCATATTTCTAATGTTTTCACCCCTAATCCCAAATCACTTTCCCCAAAGCTTGATATATCAGTGGTGTAGAGTGTGAGAGGTCGCTCTAGGGATTCTAAAATTTAGCATACGATTATACAGCAGATTCACTCATGAGTGAGGCCTATGTTGCTCTCTGTCAGGAGCTTTATTTCTGAGTCTCTCGATCTTGGCCATTGATGAGATTATATGGTGCCAGGGGCAGTATGTATGGGTGTGACTACCAAGCTACTGGAAAACTTGGGAGATGTTGGGGGCGGGGAGGAGGAGGCCCATCCCGCTCCGAGCGAGCCTGGAGATTTCAGTCACAGGTTCCACATACCTGGGTTTTTCTGCAGATTCCTAAAAGAAGGGAAAACTTTAAAGGATAAAATAGAATTGGGGGTGGGGGCAGAGAGCTAGTACAGTGGGTGAGACATACATCTTTTTTAAAATGTTGAACTGGGGGCTGTAGAGATAGTACAGATAGTAGAATGTTTCCCTTGCACATGGCCCATCGAGTTAGAGCCCCAGTACCCCAGGTGGTCCCCCAAGCACTGTCAAGAGTAGTCCCTGAGCATTGATAGATGTGGCCACCAAAAAAATGTTTAGCTTTACTAATAGTTGGATACGTTGAACAAAGTAGCTTTTTGGGCCACACCTGGCATGCTCAGGGGTTATTCCTGGTTCTGTACTCTGGAATTACTACTGACAGTTATCAGGGAACTATATGAAATCTTGGGGTCAAACTCAGGTCAGCTGTGTGCAAGGCAAATGCACTACCTGCTGTACTATCACTCTGACCCTTAGAACAAAAATTTTTGTTTAATAAAATAAAAATGAGATTGACTCTAAAGATTAAAAAGGATTATTTAGCAATAATCAGGGCCAAGTTGAAAGTAGGTAATATGAGTTGATATTTCAGTTAATTTATTTTTGCTTCCTTCAATTGACTTAAAAATTTGAGTCCAGGGCCGGAGCGATAGCACAGCGGGTAGGGCGTTTGCCTTGCACGCAGCCGACCTGGGTTCGATCCCCGGCATCCCATATGGTCCCCCAAGCACTGCCAGGAGCAATTCCTGAGTGCAAAGCCAGGAGTAACCCCTGAGCATCGCTGGGTGTGACCCAAAAAGAAAAAAAAAATTTTGAGTCCATTCTCTCTCTCTAGTGTTGTTGTAAAATGTTTAACTTGTATACTTAACAAAAAATCTGCTGTTACTGATAATCTATACTTGAACTCTAGTAACTGGCTTCTTTTTTAAAAGTAATTGATTTTGGACATTTTTCATCTTTTTAATCCCTCTTCAACTGGATACCATTATTGTTTTGTTTAGTGTTTCCTTTGTTCTCTGTACACTTGTACATCTCTTCACCTTTTCCTTTTGCATCTTGGACTAATATTTCTTTTATCATTTTCTTTCTAAAATAGTCTTAGTTTCTCTAATAAAGATTGATTGAACTATTTCAGCTTCCTTTATCTGAATTGGAGGTAGATGGGCCTTCCCAACAATGCTCATAAGGCGAGGGCAAATTGATAAAAAGCAAAATGATTTGTTGTCATTGTTATTATTTTTCTTTAAAATGCTTGATGAAGGGGGCTGGAGAGATAGCACAGCGGGTAGGGCGTTTGCCTTGCACGCGGCCGACCCGGGTTCAAATCCCAGCATCCCATATGGTCCCCTGAGCATGGCCAGGGGTAATTCCTGAGTGCAGAGCCAGGAGTAAGCCCTGTGCATCGCCAGGTGTGACCCAAAAAGAAATAAAATAAAATAAAATAAAATGCTTGATGAAGTGATAAGTAATCACTTGGGGTAAATGGCTATCAATCCCCTTCCCTTGGCATACTACTAGTCTGAACTTGTTTTCATTTTTTAACTTTAATTCTTGTGTGCTAGTTTAACTGCTGCTGAAGATTTTGATTGAGATTTGTTATTTCTCTGATTCCCATTGTTCTCTCTTATATTGTTTTGTGCTTTAATAATATTGCATGTATCTGGTTTGTCTTTATTTATCCTGCATAGGATTTGTTGTGCTTCCTGAATCTGTGGTTTTTCTGTCTTCTATTTGTCTTGAAAAGTTGTCCAGCAGAATTGCTGACTCCTTCTAGGATTAGGTTGTAGAAAAATGCATGGTTCATGATTTTCCTTTTAAAGTATTTACTGTAATATGCCCCAGCAGGGCTGGAGCGATAGCACAGCGAGTAGGGCATTTGCCTTGCACGCGGCCGACCTGGATTCGATTAGTCCATTCCTCTCGAAGAGCCAGGCAAGCTACCCGTGGCATATTCGATATGCCAGAAACAGTAACAACAAGTCTCACAATGGAGACGTTACTGGTGCCTGCTCAAGCAAATCAATGAACTATGGGACGACAGTGCTACAGTGCTACTGTAATATGGAAGCCATAGTGATAGTACAGCAGGGAGAACACTTGCCTTGCATGCAACTAACCTTGTTAGATCTCTGGCTCTTCATATGGTCCTCTGGGTCCCTCTAGGAGTGAGCCCTGAACACAGAATCAGGAGTAAGCCCTGAGCACCACCCAGTGTTCCCCCCACACCCCAAAGAAACACACAAATAAAAAGGAAAATATTTTTGTAATAATTTAACTTTTAATTTTATCATTGATTCAGGGGAAAAGCAGGTGGATTTTTATAACTTCAAAGTGGTTTGTATGGTTTATAATGGTTGGATTAATGTCACCAAATCACTGAAGTCATATGACTTAAATATTAGCCCAAATTATCCTTTCTATCAAACGGTAGTAAAAGACTGCTTTTTTTAACAAATGAATATAAAACCATTAGGGTCTTTAGCCTTAACTTCTTAAGAATTAACTATTAGGGGCTGGAGCGATAGCACAGCGGGTAGGGCGTTTGCCTTGTACGCGGCCGACCCGGGTTCAAATCCCAGCGTCCCATATGGTCCCCTGAGCATGACCAGGGGTAATTCCTGAGTGCAAAGCCAGGAGTAACCCCTGTGCATTGCCAGGTGTGACCCAAAAAGCAAAAAAAAAGAATTAACTATTAGACTTCATTAATATAGGTTGTCCTGTGAGGATTTTTGTAAACAATTCAATTTTATGTTCACATCTATACCAGAGTATTTATACTAGAATATAGATATGCAACTTGAACTAATTCTATATTCCTAATGTCTGTAAGCAGTTCATGTTTTCCAGCTGTTTCAACTTTTCTGTATAATTATGTATTAAAATGTTCTTATTCAAAACTCATGGTAGCTAAACTTTGGGGCATTTGCCTTACAAATGTGAAAACCGGTGTTCTGTCCCAAGGATTTGTTGTTGTTGTTGTTGTTGTTGTTGTTTTTAAAAAAACAATTTGTACACCTGGCTCCAAATTTTCATAGAAATCAAGCCTGAATTTTTAATAGGCTTTTTATTTTTAATTCTATATTATTATCTAGACTTTGACCCATCTCGCATTTTCTGTCTCTATTTTCAGTACAGTGAAATTTTTTTTTTAATTTTTAAGATTTTATTGAATCACCATGAGATAGTTACAAGCTTTCATGTTTGGGTTGCAATCTCACAATGATCAAACACCCATCCCTCCAGCAGTGCACATTCCCCACCACCAATATCCCAGGTAAAACCCCCTTTCCCAACTTCCCCCTGCCTCCATGGCAGACAATATTCCCCATACTCTCTCTCTACTTTTGGGCATTATAGCTTCCAACACAGACCCTGAGAGGACATCATGTTTGGTCCATTATCTACTTTTGGCATGCATCTCCCATCCCAACTGGTTCTCCAGTCATCATTTTCTTAGTGATCCCTTCTCTATTCCATCTGCCTTCTCCCCTCTCCTCATGAAGCAGGCTTCCAGCTATGGGGCAATCCCCCTGGCCCTTGTATCTACTATCCTTGGGTGTCAGCCTCATGTGATGCTACCCTACACTCCACAAATGAGTGCAGTCCCTCTATGTCTGTCCCTCTCTTTCTGACTCATTTCACTTAGCATGATACTCTCCATGTTTATCCATTTATAAGCAAATTTCATGACTTCATCTCTCCTAACAGCTGCTTAGTATTCCATTGTGTAGATGTACCAAAGTTTCTTTAACCAGTCGTGTTTTAAGGTGAAAATTTTCTTAAGATCTTTTGAGTTCTTTATTTTCTTCATAGCTGCTCTTTTTATCTGATATTTACCTATTGGATATTTAATTTTGATAATTCTTCCTTTTAAAAAATGTTGCTTTTCTTTATAAATTTGTCTTCACTTTTATTTTTGTTTGTGTGCTTTTTGTTTGTTTCTTTCTTTGTTTTGGGGCCATGCCTGATGGTACTCAGGTCTTACTCCTGGCTTTGCAATCAGGAATTACTCCTGGCAGTGCTCGAGGTACTATACGGGATGCAGGGGATTGGATCCTGGTGGGCAGCCTGCAAGGCAAATGCTCTATTTGCTATACTATAATTTTATCCCTATGTCTTCATTTTATTTTTAATTTTTTAATGAAACACCATGAGATAGAATTACAGACTTACACTCTTTGGTGATTATATTTCAGTCGTATAGTGGTCGCGTTCCCATCCCTCTACCAGTGTCCATTCTCCACCACCAATCCCTCCCACCACCCCCACCCCACCACCCCGGCCTCTGTGGCAGGCACATTCCCGTTTACTCTCTCTCTCCTTTTGGGTGTTATGGTTTGCAATTCAGGTAATACACCCATGCCTTTAATTTTACAACCTATTATTCCTTGCTTCTTTTTATGTCTTTACCTTTACTGTACCATAGAAGTAACAAAGTTTAGTTATCTGGCTGTGCAGTGTTTTGCTTTCTGCTGTTTACGGTTATTTTCCTACTAATTTCATCCAGGTAATATGTTTGCTTATTTTCTTCAAAATTTGGGTGGTGGGGTCAGGAAACTGGCTCCAGGGTAGAGCACATGTCTAGCGTATGGTGAGTTTAATCCCTAATACCAAGTGCCCTCCAACCCTGCACTGCCAGGCATTTTTCTGGAGAGATTTTGTGTTTCTTTCTGCCATGTGCTTAAGACACAATGATCAAGATAACTGAAAATTGGTTCCAGAGAAGTAGTACAGGACCACATGATCCCCCAAGCACTACTGGGGATACCCTTCCCAGCACCAACTCACAGAGAGTAACTTCTTAAAGTTAATATCTTTAGCTGCAGTTGCATGGGTCATGCAGTTAGTGTAACTGCAAATCTAGCAACTACATAAACCTCCCTGTTGATGAATTCTCAAGTATGATTTTTCCTTCCATCTAGAACCCCAGACCAGAGTAGATAAATATAATTCCATATGTTTTTATGTACTGCCAACCACATTTTCAAAAAGTCAGTGATTTCCTTGAGCTGTTGTAACACTGAATAAAATGACAATATAGATATTTGGAGATTTTTCAGGAGGTCTTGGGAACCAAGTAGTACTGTGATTGAATTGGGGCTCCTGAACGCAGAGCCTGTGCTCCAGCCTTTGAGCCATCTCCCTGGCCCTGTTTTTAATTTTGGAGGAAACTCCATACTTTCCGCATAAATTCTCAAGGGTTCCTTTTTTTATGGGAAATTGTATTTTTTTTAAAAAAAAGAATTGCTAACTTGTAAACAGTGGTTGATTATTTGTGTAAAGACTACAGAATTAGCTACCATACAAACCAGCTACTAGCCCTTCCTAGTTTTCTGAGGAACAAAGAAATAAGTTGAGGGAGATTCCAACATACTTGGAAGGGGAGGGCTATCTTCAGAACCCATCAGTGGTGAGAAAGCTTGCAGGACGGTGTACGCCTCAGTAGGAACAATGAGAGGCTGCAGAGAGCAAAAGCTTGCCAGAGGATGCGGGCCAGAACTGAATGGCAGGGTCGCAACCTGGGAAAGAGTCAGCCTAAGACAAAGGTTGTTAGCTCTGAAGGACGCTGCTGTGTGGGCTGAGTATTTTGCTGGAGGCTGTGAGTCACTGGTGAATCATTAGGACAATTACTATGGTAGTGGAGAAACTTTTAGGGGATTCAGTTGGGGCTTCCACTATAATACTGTCAGCCCCTGCATGCCCCTGTCTGGCTCTGTTAGCAAAATTTCATAAGAGAAGGATTCAGGAGTCCCCTTATCCTGTGTTGGAATTGTAGTGTCTCTCTGTTACCCTCAACTGGCAAACTCAGTATGGGTCAGTTGGAAAAAAAGTCTTCACAGAGGCCCAGAGAATGGAGCATTTGGAACTCAGAGGCAATAAATTAATAGCTGGTACAGTTGATTCCTTTGTTTGGCCAGCATACATATGCATCTTGTTATACACATTTTTACTTCAGCATAACTCTAGAACTAACTTTATGTTTGTGTCTTACTTGAAAAGTCTCCAGGTGAAGAAATGGAGCTGCTCTTGGTTACAAGTGAGAACAAGGCACACGATCTCAACAGCCATTGCATCGTTGCTGATTCTTTAAGGCACTTTCAAATTCTTTCTTACTCTTACTGAATATTCTATTATCTTAAGAATTATATGGTGATGAGGAGGTAGTACTGTGGGTAAGGCACTTGCTTTGCACACAGATGACCTGGGTTTGATCCCCAACACCACATATGGCCTCCTGAGCCCACCGGAGCAACCCCTGAGCACCACTGAGTGTGGCCCAATTTAACAAACAAAAATTAAGGGAGAATCACACAACAAACATTAATGTCTATTTCCTTCCACATTTTCTTTGTCCTTAGCCAGAGCCTAAGGTACTTTGATTAACTATGGGGTGACCCAACTCTTAACTACCAGATGATTTGGAGTATAGCTCTCTCAATTACTTTTTCCTGGTTTCTGTTGTTTCCATTAAGCTTTGCCACTTGTCGTGAAAAGTCTACATGTATCCACATGATTCCCTTAGGTTATAGCTATAGTTTCCTCTGCTCTTATAGTGGCACTAAGTTTCCTCTTCACAATCAAGATTGGCCACTTTATCCAAAAGAGTAACAGCACCTCTATTTGCCTGTTGGTTCAATAGCATAAGGACCCTAATACTATGATAGTCTCATCTTCCTCTTCAATAAAAACATCATTATTTCCCCCAGTGAAAACATTCTTCCTGCTTTGAGGATCTAGGACTAAATCAGCAAAAGCCAGAATTGCCAGTGTATCTATGCAAGTCGGTTAATAGTTATACCAAGGGGAAGAGGCACTCCCATCTCTTGTCCATGTTCGCTGGCTGAGGTAGACAGCATCTGACAATGGCCTAGGGTTCAAAGTAAGTAAAATATCCCGTAAGGCAAAAAGAAATATTTTTTAATACTACAGTAAGTTTGTTTTTAGTAAAGTTGTATTTACAGCTTCTTCTAAGTGATAGATAGGTAGTAAAAATAGTTCATACCATGATAATGAGCCTAATGCTACTTATACTTTGATATGAAATGAGTTCCTTGGGGCTGGAGTGATAGCACAGCGGGTAGGGCATTTGCCTTGCATGCGGCCAACCCGGGTTCGATTCCCAGCATCCCATATGGTCCCCTGACCTCCGCCAGGGGTAATTCCTGAGTGCAGAGCCAGGAGTGACCCCTGAGCATCGCTAGGTGTAACCCAAAAAGCAAAAAAAAAAAAAAAAAAAAGAGTTCCTTAATGAAAAGGTACAATTCTGTGGTGTTGGGTAAGGAGGGCACCTTGTGTCCACCGGCAGTGGTGCTAGAAGAAACATAATGGGCGGCAAAAGCAAGTAAGTCCAGAACTTATGCCTGTTCTAGTGAAGGTGAATCTTTGCCTAGTCTAAAATGGAAAATACTTATGTAGGCACCATGCCACCATGTGGCTAGCTGGATTTTTTGGGTAATGCCTCTGCTGTTGGCAGCAAGACACTCAGGATTTGTGTTTGCAAGATCATCCTTGTTAAGGAGAAGTCCATGTTTTGAGACCAAGTATAGACTTTGTCCTGCCACCATAAGCCCACTGAGCACTAGCTAGTTAGGAAGGGAGAATGTTGTCTGAGGAGTATATCGTCTTGTCCGTTTTGTCATTGTGACCTTCCAACACATTGTATACCCTTTGGGGAGCATTTCAGAATCTAAGACATGAAAGTCTGCATAGCATAGATCCTGCTTGAGAGTTTCAGCCACACATATGTCTTCCAGCTTCCTGTCCCTAGTTACTGACACAGATAGCAGTAGCAATATAATTCTGTATGTCTGATCATCTTACTATAAAAGTAGAAAGCCAAGTTACTGCTTGAAGTGCTATCCACTGGGAAGTTTTACCTTTAATGTCCTTTGGGGTTACCCCTGAGTGGAGTTGAAGTGGTTTCAGAAGGGTACCAACATATTATGTAAAATCATTTTATTCCTGGGCTGGAGAAATAGTACAGCAGATAGGGCATTTTCCTTGCATGTAGCCAACCCAGGTTCTGTCCCCGGAATCCCGTGTTGTCCTCCAAACATTGCCAGGAATGATCCCTGAGCACAGAGTAAGGAGTAAGCCCTGAACACTGCTGACTGTGGTCCAAAAACAAAACAAACATTTTTTAAATCAACAGATTATGAAAAATACCCCTAAATATTAATGCATAGAAATATATTGGGATAAACAAGAGACATTGCAATAGAAATTATTGTTGGAGGATTCTTTGGGGATTGTTGGGTCACTTGTTCTTGCAAATTAGTTATAACCAGATCTAAGATTGTCTTTTATATACTATTTCCACTTAATGATAGATTACTGTTGTGCATAACCCAACCTGTGACTAGGTTGGACATATAGCTTTTAGGTTATGAAAGAATCTCAGGACATGGGCTAGAGAGATGGTACAGGAGGTAAGGTGCTTGTCTTGCATACAGATGACTTCCATTTGATCCCTGGTACAACACATTGTCCCTTGAGCACTGCCAGGGATCACTCTTGAGCACAGATCTGGGAATAGCTCTTTTCCCTTCATCCCTCAAAAAAGAATCTCAGGATATTTAGTCACTTGATGTTTCATAATCTGAAGAACTATGATATTTCATAGTTGCATTTTAATAAGGTCTAGTAGCAAATCTGATACTGGCTTCTCAAAAGGAAAAATAATTATCTGTAAAAGACAGCATGGATTTTCTCCCAAATCTGAGAAATCTACAATATGAGTTTCCTTAGAGAGCTTTTCAGAGACATTGTACAGCATCCGTCTTTGACTACTCTGGATCCATTGGGTCCTAATGCCCAACTTGAAAATAAGCATGCTTTTGTTCTGATTCCTTCTGGAAGCTGGAAACCTTAACCAGTGATTTGATAGGTAGAAGCAACTCATTCAGATATATCTGTTACTTCTAAAGAGGCCTACCAAGCACTCTGCTCCTTGTTTTGAGTTGATGATGGGCAGTGCAACATCTTGTCTTTCCTCAGAGGGTTTAGCTTGACATATTTCAGATCATTGGCTTCCCAGAGAACTTCGCTGAGTGGCAGGTCCTTGAATTTTTATGGGGATTACCTGCCACTCTTGGTCCACTTATATTTTACTAAGGCATCTAAATTACTTGTTGCTTCCTGCTCCCCAGATCCATTCAGCATAATGTCATCAATGTAGTGGACCATTGAGATGTTTTGTGGAATGTCAAGACGATCAGGATCTCTGTGGACTATATTATGGCAGAAAAACAGGAGAGTTGAAATAGCCCTGAGGCAAGGCTTTGAAGGTGTACACAGGTACAAGCCAGGTAAAAGCAAACTGCTTCTGGTGACCCTTGCAAATCACTGTGGAGATGAAAGCATTAACTAGGGAACTGAGCTGCATGCAAAATGTTAGGGGTTGTGTTAATTTGTTCCAGTAGAGATCTGGAAGAGAAGCTTCAGTTGGAGTTAGGACCTAATTAAGTTTCTTATACATTGGTATTAAGTCCATCTGATTTCAGCACAAACCCAACAAGTCCGTTTAAATGGTGATATAACAAGTATCCTTATCTATGCACATTTCAAATATTTGGTAGTATTTACTGCTTTTTGCAATCTATAGGCTGGTGGTTTTGCTCCTGGTTTATTGTCTGGGTAGAGAAATTTCCAGGAGTTTTTCACTTAGTTCATTCTATTGGAATGACCTTTATTCCATGAGTTGTAGAGCCAGTTTTATAGTATTTTGTAAATACTATAAAGTTTAGATGTTTAGATGTTTCCTTTTCTTCAGTTCACGTTCATTCTAACAGACAATCACAGATTCATTAAAGATTTAAATTACGTAATTGTGACATTACAGGGTCTTTCCTCATTGGGACCTGATCCTCCCTTCAACCAGAGTACTCAGAGTGGGTTACATCATAACCTTCATAACCCATTTGTTGTTATAGCCTAACAAACCCTTCATAGTTCAAAATGTGTCATTTAATACACTTAGCTACCAAGCTTAACCTAGCCAAGCCTGGCCTAGGATACCCTATCTTAAACATGTTTGGAACACTTAACTTAGAGTTGGGTGTGATCATCTACCACAAGCCTATTTATAATAAAATACTGACTATATTACGTTATTTATTTAGTATACAAGTAAAAGCACAATGCCCTAATTCAAACTTTGGAGTACATTTTCTGTTAAACATATTTTACTTTTGAACCGTCATAAAATTGTAAGTTCCTTAACCACACATAGCTGGAGGCTGCCTGTATACATTCCCATTCCCCCCAGTATCCAAAATCAGAACAATTGAACTTAATTTAATATGGTAGATTATAATTTGGATAATTATAATATTTGGTAACACAAATATTTTCCATATAAATGAAATGATAATATCATTTCCAGACCCCAAAGTAGTCTGCCAAATCATATGCAAAGCGGCCATTCTGCTTCCAGATAATAGGGGAAACATATATGAGTTGGCTTAGTTCTAAAAAGCAGTTGAAAATCTGTGAATATTGATTGTGCTCATTAAAATCAGGTGTTTGAATTTCAGGGTCAAAACCTTTCCTATTATGAAGATCAAATGCCAATCTAGTGTTTTTTTGTTATGTAGACCAAACATCTTTTCACTCTTACCGACACCATGATTAATTAGCCAACAGAAACCTACAAGCCAAAACATTGTTACTCTCAGCTGCTCCCATTTTCAGTAAATTATCTGCCTTGCCTTTTGAGGTTAAGTGCTGCTACTCAGCCTCTGATTTCCCCGTACTATTCTGTTGAATCAGGGCACTCACATTAACAGGAAAATCTCACACTCTTGACCTCCATCAGAGGGTAATCACAGAGCTTTCCAGGGATGCGGATGCTGATGCTCATTAGTATATTTCTCAATGATCTTGTGAAGGGACTGATTTCTATGTATTTTTGAAAGGCATGTTAGATGAGTGGGAAAATTCAAGTTACTAATGGAAAACTCCCCCAACATTTTTATTGCTCTGAGCTCTTTTGATTGCTTTCTTTAGTTGTCATCCCATAAATTTATTCCACTTCCAGATTTTGCAAGTATTCGGTCGCAGCCATGTTCATTTACTCTTGAGTTGTTGAAGCAATTTGTGACAGAGACTATTTGACTTGCAAAGCTATAAATACTTACTGTCTTGTCCTTTAAACAAAAGTTTGAAGACTTAGGTGATAACTCAATGGACTGGAACTGTGTGAGATTCCCAACACCTCAGGATTCTGTGAGCACTGCCTGAAGCGACACCACACACTACCCCCACCCCCAAATACGGAGCTGGTAGCAGTAGCCCCAGAGCACCACCGGGAGTGAGAGAAAAATAAGCAAAATGTGGGCTGGAACATGCCATAAAGCATGCCATAAAGGCAGACTTCCATTAGAGTATAGAAACTGACAGTGTGTCTCATACAACTCTCTTCGATATTTTACTGAAAGACTTTGATCAGTTCCAGCATCTACTATTTTTTTTACTGTGGCTTAATTTTTTTTAATTTATTTATTTTTTAATTAATGAGTCACAGTGAGGGTACAGTTACAAATTCACACATTTTCATGCTTGTTTTTCCCTCATGCAATGTTTAAGAGCCCATCCCTACACCAGTGTCCATTCTCCACCACCCATGAACCCAGTATCCTTCCCACCCCCCCAGTCCCATCCCCCCACCCCACCCCGCCTCTGTAGCGGGGCATTCCAATTTGATATCTCTCTTTCCTTTTGGGTGTTGTGGTTCCAAATAAGGGTATTGAGTGGTCATCCTGTTCAGTCTCTAGTCTACTTTCAGCATGCATCTTCCTTCCCGCACAGGATCTCCAATCACATATTACTTGGTGTTCCCCTCTCTATCTGGGATGACTTTCCCCCAGCGTGTGAGGCCAGCTTCCAAGCTATGGAGCCAACCTCCTGGTATTATATACTACTATTCTTGGGTATTAGACTCCTACTCTGTTGTTCTGTATTCCACAAATGAGTGCAATCTTTCTATGTCTGTCCCTCTCTTTCTGGCTCATTTCACTTAGCATGATACTTTCCATGTTGATCCACTTATATGCAAAGTTCATGACTTCATCCTTTCTAACTGCTGCATAGTATTCCATTGTATAGATGTACCAAAGTTTCTTTAACCAGTCATCTGTTCTTGGGCACTCGGGTTTTTTCCAGATTCTGGCTATTGTAAACAGTGCTGTGATGAACATATAAGTGCAGATGACATTTCGACTATACTTTTTTGTTTCTTCAGGATATATTCCCAGAAGTGGTATCCAGCATCTACTATTTTTTAAGTCAGCCTCATCTCTAGTGCAGCTTGGGGACCATGTGTTGCCTGGTCGCATACATGACCCTGCTCTTTTTCTCTCTCTCATTTTATTTTATTTTACTTTTTTACTTATTTTCTTTCTTTTTTTAATTTTATAAGTTCACAATATCTGATTACATTTAATATTCAAACACCAATCCCACCACCATTACACCTTCCCACCACCAAATTTGGGATGTTTCCATCCCAAACCCCAATCCCTGTCCTAAAATACAACTGAAATCATATATTTTGTATTGTCTGTTATGAAGAACTGCTGAACATGCTTACAAAAAAGTGTTCATATAGGAAACAGTGTGAAGATTGTTCTATTTTGGCAGGAGCCAGGAAGACATTCTATAGGATATCACTAACATGTTTGGATGATGTGAGCTTTGGTATATATATCTGGAAATATGTATATATGCATATATATATATATGTTTCCCTCTATGATTTGTTTCCTACTGTCTGAACCCCATCAAATATGGTATGGTAATTATGGAGAATGGGTGGGGAGTGTCTTACGATGTGTCCAGGAATATGTTCACTCATATGTGAGGCTCGACCCAAGCATATGGGGAGTGGCCTTGAGCATGGTGGCAGTTGGGTTGAGGTTTTTGGCTTCTGGGGCTGGGTCCCTTGGGGCGGGGAGGGCTCTCACCTGCCCCCTTCTGGGGCACCCCAAGTGAAACAGCCTGGTGCAGAGTCCAGTGGCAAAGCTATGGGGGCCTCATGTTATGCTCCCTTCTGGGATCTCTCTCTCATATAAGGCATTATGGTCTTCAATACAGATGCTGAAATTTTATCATGTATATCCCTTTACCTACTTTCAACACTCAGTTCTTGTCCAGAGTGATCATTTCTAACTAATATTCTCATAATGGACCCTCCTATATCTTAACTACCCTTCATCCTCCTTACCCTTGTGGTAATTTCTGGCGCATTTTCCCTGGCCTTGGATATTAGTTTTAAACTGGCTTTTTTTAAAAAAAAACTTTTTATTAAATCACCATGTGGAAAGTTACAAAGTTCTCAGGTTTATATGTCAGTTATACAATATTCAAACACCCATCCCTTCACCAGTGCCCATATTCCACCACCAGAAACCCCAGTATACCCCCCACCCCCACCCCCTACCTTCTACTGTATAACTAATGAATTTCACTTCATTTTTTCTTTACCTTGATTACATTCCATAATTCAACACAAAACTCACTATAGTTGTTGGAGTTTCCAACCAAGAGAGACAGACCTACTGCATTTGATAATTAGTTTTTCATTGCTGGAAATGAAGAGATTTGTAGCCCCACTGCTACAAGTACATAACTCTTTCTCTCTCTCTCTCTCTCTCTCTCTCTCTCTCTCTCTCTCTCTCTCTCTCTCTCTCTCTTCCTTTTTCCTTTTCCCTTTTTTTTCTTTTTCCCCCTCATCCCCCTTCCTGCACCTCATAGTATGGTGTACGCCACGCCGCATCGGCCAGCGTGGGGCCTTTGCTTAGTTCACAGTCCAGAGAGGTGGCTGCTACGTTAAAAACCTTCAAAATTTCAACAAAAACTTACTGTTATTATTTGGAGTTTCCCACCCAAGTCAGACCTGTTCAAAAGGAACCGTTTAACATTGCTGACAATTATAAATGTTAAGTCCGCGTGGTTTTGGATTTCTGTATAAAGTCCAAGGAAAATTCTGCCAGAAATTACATAGCCCAGCTCACAGTCCCAGTGATTGCTGTAAGAAGTCTCTGAATTCAAAGTCTTTAGGCGATTCGCGCTCAGTGGCTCCAGATTTATCTGGGCCGAGGGCATGCCGGTTACGCCCCCTTCCCATGAGTTCCTGGGAGCCCCAAAAGTAAAAACCGAATACCTGTGGGTTTGGAGTCACAGAAGATGGCGCCTGCCACGTGGGTGCCGCCAGGCCGCTGCTTTCCGTGCAGGAAGACAGGGTGGGGAGGAAAAAACTCCACCCCCGGCAGCACAGAGTTGTAGCCCAGTTCGCAGTCCCAGTGCATTGCTATCGGATGCTGCGCTGGATGCCCGAATGTGTTACATCTCTGGAATCAAAGTCTTTAGGCGCAGAGGGTCCGATTCGCGCTCAGCGGCTCCGGATTTATCTGGGCGGAGGGCGTGGCTTTTGTTTTTTAATCCCACAAATGAATGCAGTCATTCTGTATCTGTCCCTCTTCTTCTGACTCATTTCACTCAGCATACTACTCTCCAGGTCCACCCTTTGTAGACAACTGTCATGACCTCATTTTTTCTAATAGCCGTGTAGTCTTTCATTGTGTAGATGTACCAGTTTCTTTTTTGAAGGTAGGTGCTGGTGTTGATCATGGAATAGGGGGCTAGAGGGTAAAGCTACCATATGACTTACGCAATGCAAAGAATTTTGGAGCCACTATGGTGCAGATTTCAGGCTAAATGGGGGAGGGCCAGATTTGGGAGAGGATACTCAGTTCTCTGAGACCCCAGCAAGTCATCCCACCAGGGAGGAAACTAGATTCTTGGTTACTGGAAACTAGATAAGTCAGCTACTTTCCTATACTACCAGGTATTAAAGATTCATAGTGAAAAGTTGGAATCACATATTTAAAACCAGGAACACAGAAAAAGGCACAAATTGCTGTGCTGGATAAACACATGTCATGAGAGGGCTGGAGCCATAGCACAGTGGGTAGGGCGTTTGCCTTGCACACAACCGACCTGATTCAATTCCCAGCATCCCATATGGTCCCCCGAGCACCCCCAGGAATAATTCCTGAGTGCAGAGCCAGGAGTAACCCTTGTGTATCCCTGAATGTGACCCAAAAAGGAAAAAAAAATGCCATGAGAGATATATTGTGACAGGTGAGACTGACACACATATTAGGGTGTGAAGGTGTGCCCCCCAGTGTTAGAACATAGTAAGCCCAATGGTTCATTTTGGGGGGAGGGTGATACCGGACAATGCTCAGGAGTTACTCCTGGTTCTGCACTCAGGAATCACTTTTGGCAGTGCTTGGTGAACCATATGGGATGAAGGGATCAAACTTGGGCAGGCTATGTGCAAGGCAAACACCCTACCCACTCTACTGTTGCTCTGGCCCTTGCAAGGATACATTTTACAAACTGAAATTTTTATGTTTAGTAATTTCTGCCCCTGAGCACACTGAGATTGTCTGAAGTTAAAGACCAGGGACAGAGTGGTTGTGAGGGTTCTTCAGAAAGTCACGCAGCCCCTCTTGAGGTACCTGCCTCTGGTTGTTCTCTGACCCGGGAGTGCAAGTGTTGCTGGGCTCAGAGTCACACAGACATTTAAGGGCCTCGGATGTGTGAGTTCAACCAGATGTTCCCATTCCACGTTTCTGTCCTTTCTGATGAACACCTGATGTTCACATAGGAAAGTTGGTGAATTCATGAATTCAGTTGACACTCTAAATTTTAACATACAGGGGCTGGCGCGATAGCACAGCAGGTAGGGCGTTTGCCTTGCACGCGGCCGACCCGGGTTCGATCCCCAGCATCCCATAGGGTCCCCTGAGCGCTGCCAGGGGTAATTCCTGAGTGCAGAACCAGGAGTAACCTCTGAGCATCGCTGGGTGTGACCCAAAAAGCAAATAAATAAATAAATAAATAAATAAATAAATTTTAACATACATAATTACAGGTTGGGTTCAGTGTTCTTTTATGATGTGAAGGCGCCTACAAACAGTGCTCACAGGACCCAGGAGCCGCTCATAGCGGCACTTGGCCCACCTGCCAGGGCAGGTCAAAGCTAAGACCCACCTGGAGGGCACTGCTCCAGCACCCAGTGATGCTGGTGCCACCACAGCAGGCCAGCAGTGCTCAGGGGCCACCAGAGCACATAAAGCTCAAGATCAAACTGCCCCCGCCCACCAACCCTCAATAAATTCCATGTTTAAATTTTGGCTGTATTGGAGAATGTTTATTCAAACCAGGTCTCTTGCTGAATTTTGTTCTTTTTAATTTTTTTGTTTTAATGTTTTAAATGATTTGTCTTAATTTTAATGTTTTTGTTGATTATTGGTTTAAGATATGTAATTTCAGGGTGTTGTCTTCATACTTCCCTATGTGTGTGATTCTCACTACTCCCACTGCCGAAGTTCCTGGGCCATCCACCAACAAAAAGACCCTCTGTTTATTCAGCCTGTATTCTTTTCATTGGGAAAGCAATTTTATAAAGATGCCCTTCTTTAATTTCTTATTTATTGGATAAAAACAAAAATGGTGCCAACTCCTCCTCTCCCTAAATTTTTATATGTCATTGATTTTTAGCACTGTCATCCCGTTGTTCATTGATTTGCTCGAGTGGGCACCAGTAACGTCTCCATTGTGAGACTTGTTACTATTTTCGGCATATCATTTACGCCATGGAGAGCTTGCCAGGCTCTGCCATGCGGGTGGGATGCTCTCATTAGCTTGCCGGGCTCTCTGAGAGGGGCGGAGGAATCGAACCCGGGTCGGCCGGAAGCAAGGCAAATGCCCTACCCACTGACATGCTCTCTCTCTCGGTGGCTCTCTGCCAGGAGGATCGGGACAGTCATCCCCCCCAGGTGCATGTGGGATATTCGGGGCCTGTCTTGAGGACTCTTCCCCGGCTTCCCGCCCCCTGAGCTACCCGCCTTGGCCCTGTGCACCGGCTCTCGAGTGCACCTGGGGGTGGTGTCCCGGCTGTGGCTGTCGCCCCTCCAGCCTAAGGCGCCCGAGGCCAGCCCAGTGTCCGTCATTGGTTTTTATGTCAATTATATTTTTATCCATTTCATTTATTTCAAAATAAATAAGAGAGAGAGAGAGAGAGAGAGAGAGAGAGTGTGTGTGTGTGTAGGGTTGGGGTGGTGGGCCACACCCGGCTATGCTCAGGGCTTAGTCCTCGCTCTGCATTCAGGAATCACTGCTTGCGGTACTTAGGGGACCATGCAGGAATTTTGAGACCAAGCCTAGGTTGACCACATGCAAGGCAAGCACTTCCCACTATACTATTTCTCTGCCCCAGTACTGGTTTTTGTTCAATTCAGAAGGAATTCATTACTTAGAATTCCACTCTTGTGATCTCAATTAATAAAAACTTTATGATTGGCATCCTTTAGTTATTTTTTATTATAGATTGTAGAGTATAATAAAATCCAATTTCTTTGAAATTAAAGGTTTTTTAAATTTTTTGATTGTTTGAGGCCATACCAGTGGTGCTCAGGGCTTACTCCTGGTCCTGCCCTCAGGGATCACTCCCGATTGGGTTGGGAGACCATATAGTAATCTGGGGATCGAACCTGGGTCAGCCACAGGCAAGGCAGGCATCCTCTTGTACTCTCTCCAGCCTCTGAAATTAAAAGTTCTTTAAGCATATTTTAAAAAATAAAATGGTCTGATATATTCTTTTTGTCTTACAGGTGGGAGATGCTGCTGTTTTTCTCCCGATGGAAAAGCTTTAGCTGTAGGTCTTAATGATGGAAGTTTCTTAATAGCAAATGCAGATACTCTGGAGGATCTTGTGTCCTTCCATCACAGAAAAGATATAATTTCAGATATTCGTTTTTCACCGGGTAAGATTTCACTGAAATTGTATTTGTACTTGGTCATGGAAGTGAGTAAATATTTTAGTGTTGTAAATTTTATTAGATATTTATCTTTGAATTGTATTTTTTTCAACTGGAGGAGTCAGTTTAATAAGAAGTAAAAGCCCTAGTATTTGGATCAGGGTCAAAATAATTGGCTGAGTGCCAATTGTGTTTTCTATGTAAGGCCAAAGTTATTCCTCTGAGCTTCAGTTTCTCATTTATAACATAAAAGGGATTGGATGATTATTTTCATTCTTCTTTAGTTTCTGGGCCACATGCAGCAATGCTTCTGGAATATTGGAATATGAGCCAAGCCTCCACCTCTTTCTTCTTTAATTTTTTTTTGGGGGGGGTATTTTTTTTTTAGTTTGGGTCTTTTTTTAGTAAATGGAAAGAACTTTTATATCCCATTATTGATGACATATTTCTTAATTTTTGTCAAATTTTCTTTGTAACCAAGGAAGTTTTTGTAAAGGGCCAACATGAGAGTCTGATATTTTCTAAAGGGGGCTTTAGTTTACTTCTTAGGAATGAAACCATTTCCTCATAACATCTTCTCTGAGCACTGTATCATGACTTCATCAATGAACTCTTGGAGACAAATCACCATCTGACCATACACAATAGTCTGCTCTAGCACTGATGACAAGCAGCCATGTGTCAAATGAGTCACTAATATCTTATTTCCACAGTGACTTTCCCATCTATCCACTGTAATATGAAGAGACTTTTTAATCCTTGAAAGTAGCCATAGGTTTTCACAAGTAACCTGAGTCTCAGTAATCACAACTCTGTCATTGGAACATACAGCAGGTCACCACTGTACAAGTGTTGGTCCCAGACAGAAGCCAAATTAGAGTGTGAATGTAAACTGTGAGGAAATTTCAAAGACCCAGTTGTCTAGTCCTGGCAAACTACATGCTGCTCCGGTCAGCTTGACCTGTTGAGTCATGTACTTTCCAGCCAACCCAAGACCCTTTTTTTCTTTTTTGATCTTTTTGTTCTAATGGTGTCCTGTCCACCTGAATCGCAGAATCCTCTCTATTCAGGAGCCATTGATCATCTTGATCATTACTGTCTTGAGACCAGTTTGGTGTGTCTACATTTGGACCAAGGTCAATTTCTGTTATTCTTTTCCCCTTAGGAAGAACATGTTAGTGAAAAGCTCCTCATAATAATGTTCCCAGGTTTCCTCCCATGTCCCCCACTTCCAGCCTGCCCTCCTGAAATTCAGTTGCTAAAGATTGGGTCTCTTGATTTCAGTATTGTTGCCTGTGGTTTGGCTAATTGGCCCTGTCATTCCTTAACATCTGAATCCCCTGGCCTGTCTTCCCATACCCACCTCGTTCCTTTTCATCTGTCTTATCCACTTCCCTTCCACTCTTTCTTTTCTTTTCTTTCTTTCTTTTCTTTCTTTCTTTTCTTTCTTTTCTTTTCTTTCTTTCTTTCTTTCTTTCTTTCTTTCTTTCTTTCTTTCTTTCTTTCTTTCTTTCTTTCTTTCTTCTCCCTATAATCTGGGGTGAAGGTTTATATGGGCACCCCCTTTAAACTACTGCATTCCCTCATCCAGTTACTCTAAATACCACGTGTAAGTGATATCATTCTGTGTTTATCCTTTGTCTTCTGGCCTACTTCACTTCACATGATGTCTTCCAGCTCCATCCATGTTGTTGAGAATTGCATCATTTCTTCAATCATGTGTAGTATTCCATTGTGTATATATACCACATCTTCATGATCCACTTATCTGTCATTATTATTTCATAATGCTTTTAGGTCACAGTGATTTTGCTTCAGTTTTCATTCATTATTATGGCAAAATTTACTTTAATATAAGACTTTACTAAAACTAAGGTAGAATTTACTTCCATTGGTTTAATTCCTTCCCCCACCACACACTTAATATTAGAGGTGTTTTTGTTAAGTGCAAAGTGTACCAAAACTACGTTATATAGTGTTGAACATTTGCTTTCAATTGAACTACATTACAATACTCAAAAATATGTTTCAGAGGCTGCAGTGCTAGTACAACATGTAGGGCATTTGCCTTACACACAGCCAACCCAGGTTTGATCCTAGGTATCCCATATGGTTCCCTTAGCCCTGCGAGGGGTGATCCCTGAGCAGAGTCAGGAGTCAACCCTGAGCACTACAAAGTGTGGCCCACTAAAAAGGAATTATTTTTTAAATGATTTAAAATACTGGTTTTAAAATAATTATTTTTAGAAATAATGTATTTTAATGTTTCATTTTGTTGCTTGTATTACATATATTTTTAATGTTATTATCATTCGTTGTTTGACACATCGGTTGTCATTTGACACTGAGAGTCTCTGGGAGGGACCTCTGGACTTTCTGAGTATTGCTTGGGAACATCCCTCAGCCCCCTACCACAAAAAAGAAAAAAGAAGATGAACTCTGGTTTTAAAGTATAAAAAATATTTCTAGGACAGGAGAGAAAAGGGAATTGTAGCTCAATGTCTTGCGTATTTGAGACCCTGAATTCAGTTAATCCTGGGCCTTGCAAAACAATTGTTTCTAAAGATAGAATATGCCAAGCAATATGTTCATAGGTTATAGATTCTGGGAACTATCTCCCTACAGAAAGTGTCAAACAAATATGTTTCTCTTGTAGGTTCTGGAAAATACCTTGCTGTAGCATCCCATGATAGCTTCATAGACATATACAACGTGATGAGTAGTAAACGAGTAGGAATATGCAAAGGTGCTACCAGTTACATAACCCACATAGATTGGGATGTTAAAGGTAAGAATTTAAACAACTGACTTCTTCATGAAAGATTTATTTGATTTAGTGGGACTAGTTTAGGGAAACAAAATAGTAATTCTGGACTAGAGATAGTATAGGGATTATATTGTTTCTTGCATGTTGCACACCTGGATCAATAGAATAAATTTCAAAAAACAGTTATGATTGGGGCCAGAGTTATAGTCCAGTAGGTAGAGTGTTGACCTTGCACACAGCTAACCCAGATTCGATCCCCAACATTCCATATGGTCCCCCAAACTTTCCAGGAATGATTCTTGAGCACTGCTGGGTGTGGCCCCAAAACAAAAATAGTCATGATTGTATAACTACAAAAAGAATATTTTATGAGCAAAATACATGATATATGGTAGTGTTTAATAAGATAAATAATAAGTAATTTCAATGCTAAGCTTTCAGGTCCAGAGTGGTATTATAGTGGGTAGAGGTTTTGCCTTTCACGTGCTGACCTGGGTTTTATCCCAATATTATAGATGGTTTTCTGAGCATCATTAGGAGAGATCCCTGAGTGCAGGTGGTCTAACCCCCAAACCAAAAATTAAATAAAATAAAATAAAAGCTAAGTTTGGGGTGTATGCTGGGAGGAGAGGTTCTAGGCCACAACTGGTAATGCTCAGGGGTCTCACTCCTTGCTCTGTGCTCAGGAGATGATGGCATGTTCTGGGGGCTGACTGCATGTAAGGCATACATCTTAACCCCTGTCCTGCTTCTCTTGCCTTTTAAATGGAAAGTTTTTGAGATTTTTGTCTTTTATACTAATCTGTATAAATCTAATATTATAAATCAAAGTTTTTCCAAATACAGTTAATACTTTTTTCCCACTAGATTAGATTTTAAAGTGTTAACAGATTAAGCTGATATAAAAGAAAAAGCAAGTAGCTGGAGTGGTAGCACAGCAGGTAGGCCATTTGCCTTGCATGTGGCCTACCTGGGCTCAATCCCTGGCATCCCATATGGTCCCCAAAGCAACTACAGGAGTAATTCCTGAGTGTAGAGTCAGGAGTAACCTCTGAGCACTGCTGGGTGTGACCCAGAAAACAACAACAACAAAAGGAATAAAAAGAAAAAGCCCAGAGATATGAGATGTTGGTAACTTTTGGTTTGAGGGGAAAGTATAATGGAGAAATATGATTAGGAGTCAGTTATTGTCAAAGAGCTTTTCTTCTGTGTGGTGGTTCCTATGGGTATGCAGTGTTATTTAAAAATGAAAAAAAATTAAATGAAGAGAGGCCAGAGAGATAGTACAGTGTATAAGGAGCTTGTCTTGTACACAGACAACCTGGGTTCAATCCCTGGCATCCCATGTGGTCCCCTGAGCACACCCAGGAGTAATTCCTGAGTGCAGATTGAGGAGTAACCCCTCAGCATCAACGGGAGTGCTCCCCATCAAAAAGAGAAAGTGTACAGGAGATAAGGTGCTTGCCTTGCATATAACTGGTCATCTCCAGATGTGGCCCCAAACACAGACAAAACCACAGGCAAACTTGGGATGGGGAGGTAATTCAAGGGCTGGAGCACATACTTTGCTTCACTAGGCCTGTGTTCGATGCCTGGCATCATCCCCCTACATGATCCCTACTTCATGGTCCCCCTACATCCAGGAGTAATTTTCAAGCTCCCTCCCCTGAATAATCTCTGCGCACTACCAGCTGTGGCCTTATAATAGACATGGAGCCAGAGAAAGAATACAAGGATTAAGTTTTTTGCCTTGCATGCAGCCAACTCTGGTTCAATCCTTGTATCTGCATGTAGTTCCCCAAACACCACCAAGAGTGATCCCTGAGTACAGAGATAGGAGTAAGTCCCTAGTACTGCTGCTTGTGGTCAAAACAAAAAATCAAAGTTTATGGATATTACAGACCCCTAAGTTCTTTGACTCTCAAGAAGTAGAAACCTATGAGCTATTTCTTCCCAGATAGTCTGAGTGGGTGAAAGAAAAGACTTGTGCCAGAGCTCAGGAAGGCAGCACAGGACACAGGTGGAGACAATAAAATACTTTTTTTTTTTTGCTTTTTGGTTCACACCTGGCGATGCACAGGGGTTACTCCTGGCTCTGCACTCAGGAATTACTCCTGGCGATGCTCAGGGGACCATATGGGATGCTGGGAATCGAACCCGGGTCGGCCACATGCAAGACAAACGCCCTACCCGCTGTGCTATTGCTCCAGCCCCTAAAATACTTTTTAAAAGTCCAAACATTTGTATGATTCTTGGCACCCCGTATTATTCCCCCAACTCTGCAAGGAGTGGCTCTTGAGTGCAGAGCCAGGAGTAAGCCCTGAACACCACCAGGTGTGACCCAAAAAGCAGAAACCCAAAAAACAGAGAAAATATATATCTGTATCTGAGGTCCTTTTACATGCACAATAGAAATTGCTTTTATGTCTGAACATATAAAAATATAATTATTAATAAATTATATGGTGGTTAAAAATTAAAGGCTCTTATAAGTTGACTGCAGAAGAAACTGCTCTTATATTTATACTTATTTTCCCTGTGAATGTTAAACATCTTACTATATGTGTATTTATATTTTACATGTATATATCTTTTTAGGAAAGCTTCTACAAGTCAATACTGGTGCTAAAGAACAATTATTCTTCGAAGCTCCTAGAGGGAAAAAACAAACCATCCCCAGTGTGGAGGTAGGAAGACAGTGAGGCCTCTGATGCCGATGTGACTAAGAATGATTAGAAAACTGATGCTGCCTTCCATTACTTAATCTGATGTGAAACCTGTCTTCAGATTATTTTAAAAACTCTTTTTATGAGTTTATATGGCTTATGAGTTTACCACATAAATGGGCAAAGGAAGAGCTGCTGTATTAAAAAAGATCAAGCCAGAATCAAGCCCTTCCTTGTCTGGTTGTAAGGACAGTCAGTGTGCAATAACAAATAAAAGGCACACAGCCAGAGATTGGAGTACTGCATAGTTTTCAAATCTGAGCTGCATGCACCTAAATACCTGTTTTCAAATTCCTGTTTAAAGAGAATGATGAGCTTCTATTGAGGGGGGGGGAATGGGGAGGAGGCTTGGTTGGGGAGAGGGAGGAGGGAGGGAAGACTCAAAGGCTAGGAGCACAGCAGGAGCCCTGAATTTCATTTTCAGCACCACAGGGTTCCCCAGGCATTACAGCAGTGGCCCCTGAGGCTGGCTGTGACTGCCTCAGAATAGGAAGAGAATAACAGAAAAAGTGTATTCCGTTTCCTGTCTGAGGTTATTGGCAAATCAAGATATGCCAAGACTGAGGCTAAACAAATTTAGCATGAAAATGGTTTAATAAGGAGAGAGACTTAAGTAAATTTTCAATAATGATTTCTGATCAATATTAGTTTCTGACAATGATTAATGATTATGTTTATGTGTTAGTAGATGTTTAGATGTGAAGGATAAAAATAAGTTTTTTGGTTATTCTAAGAGCAGAAATAACCTATCTCTGTACGTTCAGCATCTAGATCACAGTAACCATGTAATTAGAGCATCTTGAGTAATACCACATGAAAATTTTTCTACAAGGAACAAAATTAAGCTACAAAATTAAAACAAGTAACAATTTAGCAGTTTTGTTTAAAGTTTTGTTTTATGTCACATAAAATGACATGGAGAAAAATTAGATTTCAGTTCATTGTTCAACTTAAATAAAATAAACTTACAGCATTCATTTTTCTTTATAGGTGGAAAAAATTAGTTGGGCATCATGGACAAGTGTACTTGGCTTGTGCTGTGAGGGGATCTGGCCAGTAATTGGAGAAGTCACAGATGTAACTGCCTCTTGCCTCACCAGTGACAAAACAGTCCTTGCTACTGGAGATGACTTGGGATTTGTGAAATTGTTTAGATATCCTGCTAAAGTATGCACTTTTCATTAACCTCTTAAATATTATAGTTACTCAGTAATTAAAGTAATTCCTTTGCGTAGCATTTCATTGTTATTATTAAAAATTACATAATCATAAGGTTACATTATGAAAAATTCAGAATCATGGGGCCTGAATTATAGTACAGTGAATGGGTATGGCACTTGCCCTGCATGTGGCCAACTCTAGCTCAATCTCTGATCCCTGCCAGGAGTGATCCCTGAGCACAGAACCAGGAGTCAGCTCTGAGTACTGCTGGGCGTGGTTAAAACACCGAACCACCACCTCGAAAACCAGAATTATGTATCCTATTAACATATTTGTCGATTCTAATGTAGAAGTAGTATTATAATATATGACTCTGGGGGCCGGAGCGATAGCACAGCGGGTAGGGCGTTTGCCTTGCATGCGGCGGACCTGGGTTCAATCCCCGGCATCCCATATGGTCCCCCAAGCACTGCCAGGAGTAATTCCTGAGTGCAAAGCCAGGAGTAACCCCTGAGCATCGCTGGGTGTGACCCAAAAAGCAAAAAATATATATATTATATATATATATAACTGTCTCTTTAGGTTGTATATTAAACAATTTATACAGAATATTTTCTTTGGAATAAATTCTCTACAAGGATTTTTATCATGTTAACACCTTTTTTAAGGTCGTGTTGCCAAACTGGGCGGGGCGGGGGGGGGTGGGGCCACAGAGTTTGCCAGGGATCAAATCCTGAGCCTCACACGGGCAAGGCAAGTACTCTACTACTCTATACCCACAGCCCAATATAAGAATGTAAATATATTTGACAAATGTAAATATATTTTTGAGTAAAATCTTTTTCTCATCTCTAATACTAACTTAAATTAGTATTCTCACGATTAAACCAGTAACCTTTACCTGTTAATATAAATTACATTTCTATATTTAAACTTTGGATGTTCTAAATATATATACCATGCATACTGTCACTGCCACTGCCCATGAATACTATGCCTATAAAATCAAAGCACACTGATTTGAAATGATGAAGCTATTGTTTTGCTTCAACCTAACTGCAAAGTCCTCGGAGTAGCCCATGGTGCTCTGCGCTGCTCAGTTCTCATATAGCTTTCATCTGCTCAAACTACTGGAAAAGATTAGACCTTCACTTTGCACAAAATAAATTTTTTTTAAATTTTTTATTGAGTCACCATGTGGAAAGTTACAAAGTTTTCAGGTTTAAATCTCAGTTATACAATGCTCGAATACCCATCCCTTCACCAGTGCTCATATTCCACCACCAAGAATCCCAGTATAGCTCCACCCCGCCCCCCCACACCCCTAACCCCCCCACGCCCCTAGCCCCCCCCACCCTTAGCCTCCCCGCCTGTGTAACTAATAAATTTCACTTTACTTTCACTTTGATTGCATACAATATTTCAACAAAATAAATTTATAACCAAATATTCAGACATTTATTGGTCTTAAAAGTCTTTCAACTAATGAATAGTTTAAGATCAGCATTTAAATAAATAAAGTTTTAAAATTCTTATATTGGGCTGTGGGTGTAGCTCAGTAGTAGGGCACTTGCTGTGCCTGTGTGAGGCTCCCTGGCAAACCCGGGGTGGGGGTTGTTTGATCCCTGGCAACACCCCCCTAAAAAAAGTGTTAACATGATAAAAATCCTTATAGAGAATTTATTCCCAAGAAAATATTCTGTAGATTCCTAATTCAGAACCTTTTGAGATGTACCCACATGAATATCTTTTTTTTTTGGGGGGGGGGCGGGAGGCAGGGCACACCCACCTGTGTCCAGGGTTTACTCCTGGCTCTCTGTTCAGCGATCACTCATGGTGGGGCTTAGAGGACTATATGTGGTACCTGAGTCAGTTGTACCCACTGTATTATAGTTCTGTTTTATTATACCATCTGAGTATCTTTAAATTCATCAGTATTTATAATCAGTATACATTGGGATATATTTTTCTTTTAGATGTCAAAAAGCCTAGATTGTAGATATGGACAGTATTTAAAAAATCAAACAATTAGCATTACCAAGTCACTTGAGTCTGTTGCAGACCAAAGTGACAAAGCTTTAAATGGACATTTAAAGGCTGACAAAATTTTTAAGGCTGATAATATAGAGACTTTAAATCTTATTTTTTTGTGTTTATATTTTTTTATTGAATCACCCTGAAATACAGTTACAGAACTTTCATGTTTGAGTTTCAGTCATACCATTTTCGAACACACATCCCTCCGCCAGAGCACGTTTTTAACCATCAATGTCCCCAGCATCCCCACCCCCCTTTCCAACCCTCCCCCTGCCTCTGTCACTGTCACTGTCATCCCGTTGCTCTTCGATTTGTTTGAGCGGGCACCAGTAACGTCTCTCATTGTGAGACTTATTGTTACTGGTTTTGGCATATCCAATACTCCACGGGGAGCTTGCCAGGCTCTGCCGTGCGGGCAC
The DNA here is from genome assembly GCF_027595985.1 of Sorex araneus. Classification (NCBI taxonomy): domain Eukaryota; kingdom Metazoa; phylum Chordata; class Mammalia; order Eulipotyphla; family Soricidae; genus Sorex; species Sorex araneus. The sequence continues at coordinate 12,622,952 of NC_073304.1, forward strand.
GATACTTTTCAGTTAGCTTGCCAGGCTTTCCCCCTGCCTCTGTGATGGACAATTTCCCTCATACTCTCTCTCTACTTTTGGGCATTATGGGTTGCAATAGATACTAAGAGGCTATCACATTTGATCCTTTATCTACTTTGACCACACATCTCCATCCCGAACAATCCCTCCCACCATCATTGACTTACTGATCCCTTCTCTATCACAGCTGCCTTCTCCCCAGCTCATGAGGCAGGCTTCCAACATGGAGCAATGTTCCTGGCCCTTGTGAGACTTTAAATCATTACTAGAGTAATAGAGTGCTATTTTGTTAATATAACTATCTTGTCCATAGATATTTTTGTTCTGACTTCCTCAGTTGTGTCTGTTTCCAACAAACAGTCTGCATAGCCATTGTTTCAATAGACGTGCTATTCCACTATTCCACAGATATCATACTAATTACTATCCTTTTGAACATTTAAGCTTTTCATTGCTATATGTGGACTGGAGCAATAACACAGTGGGTAGGACATTTGCCTTGCACGTGGCCGACACAGGTTCAATTCCTCCGTCCCGCTCGGAGAGCCCAACAAGCTACTGAGAGTATATTGCCCGCACGGCAGAGCCTGGAAAGCTACCCGTGGCATATTCAAAACAAAAACAGTAACACGAAGTCTCACAATGGAGACGTTACTGGTGCCTGTTCGAGCAAATCCATGAGCAATGGGATGACAGTGACAGTGATAAAGTGATTACTATATGTAAATACTGTGGTAATTTTTCTTCTTGCACACATAGCATTTTCTTAGCATACTTTGAAGTGGGATTGGTGAGTTAAAAGTTAGAACATTTTAGGGGCTCGAGCAATAGCACAGCAGGTAGGGCTTTTGCCTTGCATGCGGCCAATCCGGGTTCGAATCCCAGCATCCCATATGGTCCCCTGAGCACTGCCAGGAGTAATTCCTGAGTGAAGAGCCAGGAATAACCTCTGTGCATCACCAGGTGTGACCCAAAAAGCAAAAAAAAAAGAAAAGAAAAAGAAAAAAAAGAAAAAGAACTTTTGTCCTGGGGCAGGAGCGGGGTGGTGCATACCAGTGGTTGGTACTCAGGACTTACTTTTGATTCTGAATTCAGCAAGTCACTCCTGGTGGGGTGCCCGGAATTAAATCCGGGTTCACTGCATGCAAGCCAAGTGCCCTGCCCACTGTACTATCTCTCTAAACCCTATGCTTTTAATGCAAAATGCCAAGTTGGTTTCCAGAAAACTTACGCCATGGTAATAGTAATACATGAAAGTATTCATTTTTTCCCATCCTCATTAGGTCATCATTAATTTCTTTTTTTTGGTTCTAGTGAGTGTCAGTCTTATTTTCCCCAAGATACCTTTGTGTTGATTAATTTCCAATCACATTTTAAAGAAGTCCAAGATTATAACTGAAATTTTACCAGGAATAGAATTCTCAGAATTCTGTCTAAATTTTTTTCATCTCTAGGGAAAATTTGGGAAGTTTAAGAGGTATGTGGCCCACAGCACACATGTCACAAATGTTCGCTGGACTTACGATGACAGCATGCTGGTTACCTTAGGAGGCACAGATATGTCTTTGATGGTTTGGACAAATGAAATAGAGGGCTATCGAGAAAAAAGGTCTTGTGATAGTGAAGAATCCGATATAGATTCTGAAGAAGATGGAGGTATGTCAAAGACGAAATTAATACAATTAACTGAAACTGCAGATGTTCGGCAACTAATAATTGTGATTGTCTTTTTTGGTGTGTTTAACACCGAAACTGACTTTATGACTAAAGAACAACAAACTAGCATATTCTTTTTTTTCTTTTTGGGTCACACCCAGCAATGCTCAGGAGTTACTCTTGGCTCTGCACTCAGGAATTACTCCTACTGGTGCTTGGGAGACCATATGGGATGCTGGGAATTGAACCTAGGTCTGCCACTTACAAGGCAAACGCTTTACCTGCTGTATCACTCCAGCCCAAACTAGCATATCCTGATGGCATACATTCTTAATCTACAAATGTGGCATAATCATATTTAGTTTTTATCATCACACTTTAAATGAGTACTGTTGAAATATATTTTGTAATACTGAAACTTCTGTGTTCAATAATTTTCACTTTCCCCAGTATGCTAGTAAGTTTTGGAAAAATTAGAAAATAAATTTTGCAACAAAAAGTATTTATCAGCTCTCATGGAAGCACAGAGAAGTTAACTTCTATTAAAATTTTGAAATAATCTATATGGACATGTGCATTTTTATGCACTGTTTTTTAACAAAATATATAAAACATTTAAGTGATTTTAATAATCTACTTATATTACATAGAAATACTTTGAAAATATTGTTCCATATCCTTAAATATGCTCCCACATCATTTTTACTGATTGTACATTATCTCATCCTTTAAAAATTTAATTTCTTTAACATCTTAAAAATTTAACTTCTTTTATATTGTTGGACATTCTTGTAGGCACTTTATTGGATCATAATTAAGTTCCTCCATTAAACCTGTAGAATAATTTTTATAATTCTTATATTTTGATGGTAGGCTATGACAGTGATGTTACAAGGGAAAATGAAATCATTTATACAATCAGAGCCTTATCAACAAATATTCGCCCAATGTTTGGAATCAAACCTCATTTGCAACAAAAAGAACCCTCAAGTGATGAGAGGTAACTTTCAAATTTAAAATAGATGAATAAAGTGATATTTGTATTTAAAATTGAATTTATTGTTCAACACAGTGTTTCCAAAAGTAGGAGATACTAAGCCTTGGGGAGGAGGGGTGCTGGAATGAGCCACGGGGATTGAGTGTCTGTTTGCCTAGAGAAAGTAGATTTCCAGGAAGGGCACTCACTCCAATCTTTTTTTCCCAGAAAAGGGGTTGTAGGCAAATGTATCTGGGAATTTTTGGTTTAACAAAAAAAAATTTTGCAAAAATTCAGTAATGGTGGACTTTTTGCATTTTGCTTCTGAAATAGGTTTCTAAAATAACTTTTTGGTGGTGATACTTGGGTTTTTTGCTAGTCGTTTAGGGAATGATGTTATATAATTAATTGAATCTCTTTTGCTAACTTTTATTAATGTATCCACTGTAATTATAGGAGATAATAAAAGTTGACTCTAATTTAGGAGGCAGGTTCAATCTCTGACACCCCATATAAGTCTCCGAGTCTGTCAGATCTGGTCACTGAGCACAGGAGTAAGCCCTGAGCACATGGGGTGTGGCCCAAAAACTAGAGAGAGAGAGAGAAATGGTTGAATTTTGTTCGTTTGAGGGTCACACCAGGTGTTTCTCAGAGGTTACTCCTGACTCTGCACTCAGGAATCACTCCTGATGGTGCTCTGGGAACCATATGGGATGCTGGGGATCGAACCTTGATTGGCCACATGCAAGGCAAGTGCCCTATTTGCTGTACTATTGCTCTGGTCCCAAGATATAATTAAATTTTGAAACTATCTTTCTATATATATGTCTTTAATCAAGAGTGAAGATTATTTCAAGTTCTTTCACAAGTACAGCTTTTTTTTATGTCGAATCAGCTATTCAAAAATGAGTGCTTGTGCACTGCAGTTTTATGGAGAGAACTTTTTAATAAAGGTTCTGATCTGGGTGACTTGACAATGAAGAGAAATTGTGACCTGATGTTTTAAAAATCATTAGGTAAGATGAAAAACAATAAAGAGCTATTGATTGGAACAATGAGTGGCATGGATTTCAGAAGGGAAATGGTATGAAGAATTCATAAAGGATAAACATCCAGGAAAATTATGTTTTGAACTTTGGGGTGTTTTTTTAGGGGGAGATGTTGATTTGGTTTTCCTTCCTCCTCCTTCTCATACTCCTCCTCCTCCTCCTCTTTTATTTTCCCCAGGGTTTTTTTTTTTTAAGTTTTTGAGCCACACCCAGTGGTGCTCAGGGCCTACTCCTAACTCTGCTTGGGCAACCATGTGTGTGCTGGGAATCAAGCTCAGGGCTGCATGCATCCACCCTGCCCGCGGTACTGTATTTCCAGCCTCAAAAAGTTAGAGTTTTTGAAGATAAAGTTTAAAATGAAAGGAGAATTCTAAACAGGATTTATGGAAAATACAGGTAAATGTATTTTTAGTGAGGGAAGTTCTGAATTTAGGATTGGGTGGAATTTAGATTATTTTAAATAAGACCCAAGTCAAAATGATAGTAAAGTGGGTAGGGTTCTTGCCTCGCATGTATACAATCTGAGTTCAATCCCCAGCACCACATATGGTCCCCTGAGCCTCACCAGGAGTGACCCCTGAGCAGAGCGAGGAGTAATCTCTGAGCACAGCCAAGAGTGGCCCAAACACCAAATGATTTTTTAATTTAAAAATAAAATGATAAGAAAGCATTGGTAGAGGGATTTGAACTTGTTGGTATAGCATTAATATTCTGAAAAAGTATAAAGTTGGAAGGATAAGAAACGAAGAAGCGTAGAATTAGAGGTGCTGCTGAACTAAGTAGCCTGAAGTTCCCCCAAGAGTTCTAGATATCTTGTTGGGGGTCGCTTTTCTTTCAGAGCCCTCTGGCAGGTATAAAACTTGCTGGGTGGGGCTGGAGAGATAGCACAGCGGGTAGGGCGTTTGCCTTGCATGCGGCCGACCCGGGTTCGAATCCCAGCATCCCATATGGTCCCCTGAGCATGACCAGGGGTAATTCCTGAGTGCAAAGCCAGGAGTAACCCTTTGCATTGCCAGGTGTGACCCAAAAAGCAAAAAATAAAAAATAAAAATAAATAAAAAATAAAACTTGCTGGGTGTACCTCAGATAATAGCAGACAATGGTGCTTAGTCAGGAGCCATGCAATTCTGGGTGTGATTCTGGACATAAATCTGGGGCTCCCTCATGCACGGTTTGTGCTCCAGCCCATAGGGCCATCCCTCTGACCCCTGTTTTCATATTTTAAAAAACTATTCTTACCATGTATTTTACACATAGTTAAAACAAGTACTTACTAAGTAACTTGTGTACCTAGAAGAAAAATATTTCTTATGACAGTTGACAAATTAACTGAGGGGCTGAAGCTCAAGGAACTGATCACTTGCTTTGACATGCTTGAGGCCAGATTTGTGCCCTGAACACTATGAGAAGTTCTCTTGAGTATAGAGCCAGGAGTAGCTCCTGAGCACCACCACATGTGGCCCAAAAACCAAAGAGAAAAAAAGACGGAACTATTTTTTGGTATTTTGGGAGACCTTCTTTTTAATTCTGTTTTTTTCTAGTAAGATTTTGTAGTGAAGTCTATTTTAATGTGCCAGTCAAACTTCCAGTGTTTTTTTATATAAAACTCTCCAAAACATGGGGCTGGAGCGATAGCACAGCGGGTAGGGCGTTTGCCTTGCATGCGGCCAACCCCGGTTCCAATCCCAGCATCCCATATGGTCCCCTGAGCACCACCAGGGGTAATTCCTGAGTGAAGAGCCAGGAGTAACCCCTGTGCATCGCCGGGTGTGACCCAAAACAAAAAAAAAAAACTGTCCAAAACAGTACAACAAAATTTAGGCATTTTGGGGGACTGAGAGATAGTAGAGCAGGTGGAGCACTTGCCTTGTGTGCAGCCGACCTGGGTTCGATCTCCAGCCCTCTATATGTTCCCCTGAGTCCACCAGGAGTGACTCCTGAGCACAGAGTCAGAAGTAGAACTCTGAGTACTGCTGTGTGTAACCTAAAAAACAAAACAAAACAAAATTAAGGCATTTTTGTATTTTCTTAGAATTCTAATGACATGTCTTTCTTCTGCTTAATAAACTACAAAATATTATTGATAATCAGTTTTCATGTATACTTATGCTATACTTTGTTGATGATAAATTTTCATATATGTTTTCTTTTTCCCTCTTGTTTCATTTTGAAGGCAGGGGGTAGTGAGGTAAGTTTCATTAAAAAACACTTTTAATTCCAAAATTTACTCTTTATTCTGCATTTGTTGAGGAAAAAGAAGCTAAAATGGAAAAAATTCTACAAAAGAGTTGGAGATACATATATATGGAAATATCTATATCTATATATCTCTCTGGTATTTGTGTGTTGTTATGCGGTGACCAAGTTGTTATATGTGTATTATGTGTGTGACTTATAGTCATTTTGTTTTATGCATGATTTTTCACAAGCGTCTATACTCATTTTAGTTTTTCCTTAAGTTTTGGAAGTTTATAAAAAACAAATAATTAGGGGTCAGGTAGTACAGGGATTAAAACACTGACATTGCACATGACCCGCCCAGGTTTGGTATCACATATGGTCCTGAGCATGGCTAGGAATGACCTCTGAGCATAGAGCCAGAAGTAAGCCTGAGCACTGCCAGCATGGTCTAAAAACCAGATAATGGTTTGAAAATAAATTAACAATATGTACTGTCAGTTTAAAAAAAAGAATTCACTACACTGCTGGTGGGAATGCCGACTGGTTCAGCTCTTTTGGAAAACAGTATGGTCACTTCTCAAAAAATTAGAAATTGAGCTCCCATTTGACCCAGCAATACCACGTCTGGGAATATATCCCAGAGAGGCAAAAAAGTACAGTTGAAATGACATCTGCACTCGAATGTTCATTGCAGCACTGTTTACAATAGCCAGAATCTGGAAAACAAAACCCGAGTGCCCGAGAACAGATGACTGGTTAAAGAAACTTTGGTACATCTACACAATGGAATACTATGCAGCTGTTAGAAAAGATGAAAGTCATGACCTTTGCATATAAGTGGATCAACATGGAAAGTATCATGGAAAGTGAAATGCGTCAGAAAGAGAGAGACAGACATAGAAAGATTGCACTCATCTGTGGAATATAAAATAAAGTAACAGAATGGGAGACTAACACCCAGGAATAGTAGAGATCAGTACCAGGAGATTGGCTCCAAGGCTTGGAAGCTGGCCTCACACTCTGGAGGAAGGGGCAGCTCGCATAGAGAAGGGAACACCAGGTAAAGTGTGGTTTGAGGACCCGCATGGGATGGGAGATGTGCACTGAAAATAGAATATAGATCAAACACGATGGCCACGCAGTGCCTCTGTTGCAAACTACAACACCCAAAAGGAGAGAAAGAACAAAAGGGAATGCCTTGCCACAGAGGTGGGGTGGGGTGGGAGGGTGGGAGGGATACTGGGAACATTGGTGGAGGGGACAGGGCACTGATGGATGGATATAAACAAAACGCAAACATGAAAGTTCATAAGTTTGTAACTGTAACTCATGGTGATTCACTAATAAAAAATAAATTAATTTGAGAAAAAGAAAAAGAAGGAACAAAAGACTTACTAGCATACCCAAATACAATAATATATTTAATATGTAGAATTTAAAGACTAGAATTTTTCATGTAATATTTCTTCAAGAAGTTCTTTTATGAGGGGGAGACACACTCTGTAGTGCTCAAGTACTAGTCTTGGCTCTGTACTAAAGGGACAACTTCTGGTTATATGCTCAGGGGTCACTTCTAGTGATACTGTGATATTCAGGTGACCACAGTCAGTGTGAAGAATTGAATTGGATTTAGCCACATAAAAAACAGATATGTGTCTTATACCCTATATTATCTCTCTGGATCAACATTTTTGGGTTTAATTATGTGTGTATATGTCTGTATAATCAATTATAAAATCCAATAAGTTTTCAGTCAAAATTTAAAAAAAAGAATTCAATTTGTAAAACTCTTAGGTTCATTTAATGCATGCTTAATATTTTCATTCATTTAAGTACATTGTATAAGCAAATGATAATGTGTAATATGTTCAAGAAAGTACTCTGGGGTTACTTTATAAATATTTTTAGTGAAATGACAAGGGCTTCGGTTTCTGAATAGTATAATGTGAAAAGGTTGATCTGTCTTAGAAGCTTTTAAAAGGTACCACTAGTGAGGCTGGAGATATAGTACAGTGGGTAGAGCGCTTGTCCTGACCCCAGATGACCCAGGTTCCTCCCCAGCACCCCACATTGTCCTCTGAGCCCTGCCAGGAATGATCCCTGAGTATAGGCCTAAGAGTAAGCCCTAAACACCACTAGGTGTGGTCCCCCCAAACCAGAACAAAATGGAAGTTGCCATTAGGAAAATGCTGGGAGATTAGGATGAACAAAGGAATCTGAGACCAGATTGTGAAGAAACATGTACTAGGCACAGCAGAACCCATGATCTGTTCCTAGCAAAGGGTCAGAAATGCAAAGATGTAAGTTTTTGTTGTTGTTGTTGTTGTTGTTGTTTGTTTTTGCTTTTGGGGTCACACCCGATGATGCACAGGGGTTAGTCCTGACTCTGCACTCAGGAATTACTCCTGGGGGTGCTCGGGGGACAATATGGGATGCTAGGAACCGAACCCAGGTTGGCTGCGTGCAAGGCAAACACCCTTCCTGCTGTGCTATTGCTCCAGTCCCCAAAGATGTAACTTTGGAATGTGACATAACTTTTTGAAAGGCATATATACTCTCACACTATCTTAATAGAAACAAAACCATCAGATCTAGCCTTTGAGCTGGAGTATTAGCTTATTCAGAACAGATCTCTGCATTTTAAGGGAATATTGGCTGTTTACAGGAGTCTAGAAGGAAGCAAAGAGTAAAGAAGATTGAGGAGGTCAATTTACATAGAGAATAATTTCTCTGGGAATCACAAAAACAAGAAAACTAAATGGAGATAAAATTGCTGTCTTGGGGACTGGGAATTGTTTTTGTTTGTTCAGTTTGGTTTGGTTTCAGGACCACACCTGGCAAAGCTCCGCACTTATTCTCTTACACTTGCTGTCTACTCTTGGGATCACTCCTGGCAGGCCTAGGGAAGCTTATGGGATGCTGAAATTGAATCCCAGGCTGGCTATGTGCCAGCCAAACCCCCTACCCACCGTACTATCTCTCTGTACTCTATCACTTGGGTGCTAGTGAATTCTATGTGGAAATGTCCTCTGTGATTCAGGTAGCATTTGTTCAGTCATCAGTGCTACAAAGAGATGCTCTAACATATAAATAAGATTCCTACTTCAGTAGGAGAAAAGATGAACTGACTTCCATAGTGCCTTCTGGTTCCCTTTAGTGCATTATGTTAGGGGACTTCTGTTCTTTTTAAGGCCCTCCCTTAGTAGCAGAGCCCTCAGGCCATCATAAGCCTGAGTGATGTGCTGGCTGCCTGCGTAGCTGAACTGGCTGTCTGAAAAATTCGCTCAGTCCTGTTAGGAAGGACCTAGTTTCCTCTGTTTTGTTGGTTGTTTTTGGAGGAAGGACCATCCCTCACAGGGCCTGGGGACTGTTCTTGACTGTGTCAGGGTCATGCCCAGCAGTGCTTGTGACAGGACTCAGGCCTTCCACTTCCAAAGCATGCACTGGAGCCTGCTGTTTATTTAATAGCAACTCCAATGCCACCAAACTTTTAAGTGAGTTAATATTTTCTGTGATTCCTTAAGAACAAAGGTATATTTTAATATTTTGTTGAGAATTCAGATTTCATTATAGAAAAATTTAAATGGCAGTCTTTAATGTTTGCAATGCACAGAACACATTGAATTCTCACTTAATGTTCTTTGTCAACCTTCTTCTGACTTCCCTGCCTTTAATGAAGTGAATTAAATCTTTTTGTAGGCACAGTAAAGCAATGCACTTAAAATTGTTTGTGATTCAGTGGTTTACAATGCTATTAATAATGGTTTCTTGGGCACATAATTCTAACACCATACCCATCACTGTGTACTCCTCCTTCTTCCAGCCATCCCAAGACCTCTCCCTCCCAACCCTCCAGCTCAACTCAGTTGGGTGGATCAGTTCTCACATTATGTTGTCTTTGACCTTTGTTGCTACCTTGCTGTGTACCTTTAAGTCCCACATATCAGAGAAATCATAAAACAGTGCCTCTTTTGCATGAAATACTGCCTTATCTGCATTGAATTTGTAAAACTGTATTGTTGCAGAAACATTTTACTTGTGTTTTAACTTCAAACTTATTTTATAATCTTTTCCCATTTTTTAATATGCTTCCAAAAAGAGGTTCCAGGTAATCTTCTGTCTTTGCTTGTTTTACGAGTCCTTGTTTTGCCTTTGTGTCATTTCTAATGTTATGGGTTTATTTATGAGTTAAGATTTTTCCCACAGAGAAAGTTATATCATGATAAAGTTATATCACATCTTATAATATTGTTATATTACACATTAGATATTAACTTGACATTTGAAGGTGGGGGTTAACACATGATTGACTTGGCTTCAATATTCAGATTAATAAAATTGATAATGATTATCTGTGATAAAAATAGTGGAGAGTTTTGAAAATAATAAGGGTAGCATTTTATTTATTGTTATGTAAATGATAATTGTGACTAAGAGGGACAAATCTAGTAGAAACCATTAGACTATTACTATTACTATTTTCTCCTTTATTAATATTACCTATTTAAAAATTATTTTTGAGTCCCATTAAAGTACCACTACACCCATTACAAGAGTGTAATTTTTAATATAGTGGTAAAATGTTATCATGCCACACTCACTAAAATCCCCATATCCCTCCACTGTGGTCCTTTAGCCCAGCATCCTTTAACATTTCTACACCTGTGGACCAGCTCAGCCTGTGGTTGAAGACCACTGCATTTAGACCCTTTCAACCCACTCTCCCCGCGCCAAGACACCTCAATTCTATAACAGATTCTAAGAATTTGTTTCTATTGGACACTGCCTGTTCTCTTGCTCTCTTCATACCTCAACTTTTTATCCACTTACCTGTCATAGAGCATGTGAGTTGTCCTCATATTCTGTTATAAATAACACTAAACATAAGTGAATGTAGACATTCATGCATCCTTTTGTGAATAAGTGTTTTTGTGTTCCTTGGATAGAAACTTAGGAATAAAACTGATACATATGGTAGTTCTGTTTTTGATCTTTGGAAAAAATCTTCATATGGAGGTAGAGCCAGTGTCCATTCCATGTGGGATTTTTGTTGTTGCTGCTTGTTGGTGGTGGTGATGGTTTGCTTGGTTTTCGGGTGGGGGTGACTCCAGGAGTGTTCAGGAGATCATGCATTTAAGTGATCAAGCTAGGTCACTTGCATGCAAAGCATGCATTACAGCCCTCACCCAACATCTTAAAAATGGGGGAGTGTTTGGGCCACACCTAGCCATGCTCAGGAGCTTCTCCAAGCATAGTGCTCGGAGCAACTTGCAGCAGTACTGGGGAGACCATGCAGTGCTGGGGATCGAATCCATGCCTCCTGCATGCAAAGCATTCACTCCAGCCTGTTGAAATCTCTCTCTGACCCCTGTCTTTTTGTTTTTTGAGCCATACCCAGTAGTGCTGGGGGAGCTACTCCAGCTCTGTGCTCTGGTTCTTTGAGCTACTCCCCTATTTCCCTGTGGGTTTGGATGGTGTGGGGTTCATTTTGGAAGTTTCAAAGTTCCTCATGAGCCCAGAAGCCATTCCAAACAATGATTGGCCAACCCCAGCCTGCAGATCAGTGCTACTTGGGCCCTGTGGTGTCAAGGACCACCGTGACCACCTGAGGATGCTCAGGGATGCCCAGGGCTACACTCAGAAGTGTTCAGAAGTCCATAAGTCTGGGACTTGACCCCAGTCAGTTCCATGTGATGCATTCACCCTAACCCCTAAACTGTCTCCCCGGACCCATGCAGATCTTTAAAAATTGAACAGTGGGCTTTGTTGAAGAGCTCCCATATTTATATTACTCAGGTAAGGAACTCTGCACCTAATAGAGCATTGATTACTAATGAAAAAAGAGAAGAGATCCTTTTTTTCTAATTTTTTAAATTTTATTCAATCACTGTGAGATAGTTACAAACTTTCATGTTTGGGTTATAATCTCACAATGATCAAACACCCATCCCTCCACCAATGCACCTCTTGAGAGCTGCTCTGTAATTAAGATTGATAGATGTCTAGTAAATAGAAGAAAGGAACAGGAAGAATTGGAGGTAGTAGTAATAGTAAATACCTTTACACAGAGTATTACATGGTTTTCAATGTTTTGTGACTGTCAAACGCAAGTGATTGTGATTCCTTGAAACACTAGAGACCTAAGCAAAGGTAAAGGCATGGAAGAACAGGTAATAAACACAAATTTGAACTTAGACATGATTTATATTGCCAGCAGTGTATAAAGCTCAGAGAGAGGCCTGGAGAGATAGTACAATGGGTTGGACATTTGCCTTGCATGTGGCCGACTCAAGTTTGATCCCCAGTACCCCATATGGTTCCCTGAGTACCACCAAGAGTGATGTCTGAGCACAGACCAGTAGTAAGCCTTGAGTATTGCTGGATATGGCCCCCGAATTAAAGTTCCCAGAGGATTGAGGAGATACCTTAAAGAACTGGCGTGCATGCTTCACTTGCTGAAATCCCCGATAAACTGTCTAACACTGCAAGAGACCATCAGAAGTGACCTCCTTCCCCATCCCCAGAACAGTTCACAGAAATATTTTCAAAATCCAAAAATATGGTATTGAAAAATATGCCTTGTGCAAGATATCCAGAACATTAATCCAAAACTTTGTTGATGGTACATCCTATCAAATGTTGTGGTTTACAAACAACTGTATGTGTGTTTATACACAATTGATGCTTGTGCATTATACTGAAACATATAAGTAAAAAAATTGAAAGCAGAATAAAGTGAAGTTCAAGATTTTCTTTTCACTGCCTGCTTTAGAAGACACCAGTACGCAGTGGGTATAGTCTAGTGAGGGACTCGGGGTAGGCTGGTTTCCATGAAGACGTGTCAGGACCTGTCTCGGGAGGGCCGTGGGGACATTCAGGGGAAGCATATCTGGTCACAGTCCCTTTCCTCATCCCACTTCCCTGTTTCAGGCCCCCTGTGAGCAGGGCCCCGCCGCAGCCTGAGAAACTCCAGACAAATAATGTTGGCAAGAAAAAGCGACCCATCGAGGTGAGGAAAGACCCGCTCCCCAGTGCTAGCATGCGCTTTCAGTGGCTTTCAGAATTGATTTGCATTTCCTTTTATTGTTAGACATCTAGCTTGTTAATGGTTTTATGAAAATAACTATTTAATGGTCAATTAAATAACTATTTAATGGGGGGGTATAAAAATGGTAAAGTCTGAGTTTTGGGCTGGCATGCTCTGTTCAATTTTTTTGCTTAATTTTTTAATTTTTATTTCCATAAAGTACTTCACAGTATTTGATTATGTTTAATATTCTAACACCAATCCCACCACCATTACACCTTCCCACCACAGAGTTTGTTTCCATCCCGAACCCCAACTCCTGCCCCAAAGCAGAACCAAAATAATTTATTTTGTATTATTTGTTTAGAATAAACCACTGACAGTGATTCAAATGATCCAAAAAAGGTTCCTTATAGGAAAGTATGTGAAGATTGTTGTATTTCATCCAAGGCCCATTAAGCCCTTCTATAAGAGATTACTAACATATTATTGAAGATTGAGGCTGGAGTGATAGCACAGTGGGTAAGGCATTTGCCTTGCACGTGGCCAACCCGGGTTCAATTCCTCTGCCCTCTTAGAGAGCCCGGCAAGCTACCAAGAGTATCTTGCCCGCATGGCAGAGCCTGGCAAGCTCCCTGTGGCGTATTTGATATGCCAAAAAACAGTAGCAACAAGTTTCACAATGGAGACGTTACTGGTGCCCACTTGAGCAAATCGATGGACAAAGGGATGACAGTGACAAGGAGGTATATATATATATATATATATATATATATATATATACATATATATGTATGTGTGTGTATATATATATCTGTAAAAATATATTTCCCTCTAAAATTGGTGGCCTTCTACTTTAAGCCCCACCAAATATGGTGCTCTACTCTTGGAATATTAGTGGTGGGAGACATTGCCGCCATGTGTTCCAGAAGAAAGTTCACTTGTGGGTGAGTCTCGGCCGGAGCATGTGGAGAGTAGCCATGAGCATGGAGGCAGTTGAGTTCTGGAAGTTTTCGGTTGCCAGGGCTGGGTCCCTTTGAGCAGGGAGGGGCTTCCTGCTCACTCCCACCCACCCCCACCTCCGTGGTACCCCAATTGAAACAGGCTAGCTCGAGTCCGTCAGCATGGCTATGGCATGTGTCATTTCATGCTCTCTTCCAAGAGAGAAAGACAATGAGTCTCTGGATCATAGCCGTTGGTGAGATAATCCGGCTATTTTGCTTAATTTTTTAAAAAAGTTTTTCTCTGGGGCTGGAGCAATAGCACAGCGGGTATGCGTTTGCCTTGCACAAGACCAACCCAGGTTCGATACCCAGCATCCCATGTGGTCCCCTGAGCACCACCAGGGGTAATTCCTGAGTGCAGAGCCAGGAGTAATCCAAAAAGTAGAAAAAAAAAGTTTTCCTGGAGAGGGGAGCACTTGCCTTGCATGTGACTGACCTGGATTTGATCTTCAGCATCCCATGCGATCCTCCCTGTGCACTGCCAGCAGTAATTTCTGAATGCAGAGTTAGGAGTAACCCCTAAAGCATTGCCAGGTGTGGCCAAAATTTTAATTTTTTTTATTTTTACACGAATAATGCCCTAAATCTTAGAAAATTTCCAATGGAAATATATATGAATACTCTGATGTACAGAAGTCTTACACTTAGTGGCTTGAATTTATGAGGTGAAGATTAAATGCCTGTCAGGGCTGGAGAAATAGCACAGCGGGTAGGGTGTTTGCCTTGCACGTGGTTCCCAGAATCCCATGTGGTCCCCCAAGTACCACCAGGAGTAGTTCCTGAGTACATGAGTCACGAGTAAACCCTGTGTATCTCTGGGTGTGACCCAAAAAGAAAAAAAAATATTAAATGCCTATCCTAAATCAGAAATGTTTGGAGCCTAAAGCATAGTACAGTGGATAGGACATTTGCCTTGCATGTGGCCGACCCAGGTTCACTCTCCAACATCCCATACAGTTCCCTAAGCACTAACACAAGCAATTCCTGAGTGCAAAGCCAGGAGTAACCCCTGAATATTGCCAGATGTGACCCAAAAACAAAAAATGTTAACCCATATGATATATTCACTGTAGGGACTAGTGAAGATTCTTTGTCCAGCTAAAGAAAATGTTCCACGATATTTGAGTGAGCACAGGGTTCTCCCTGCACTTTGTGAATAAAATGTAATAAAATCACTTGAAATAAAGGTAGGAAGCTTTATTTCATTCTCCCTCCTTCACTTAGCTCACTAGTTCAATAGAATTAGCCACTGGAACTCTAGTCTGAATTATCAGAGAAAGTGTGCTTATTTTTAGCTCTTTTGCTTTTTGCCCTATTGTAGATATAGTTTTTAGAGTCTTAAAAGTAAATTATGTGGATTTAATTTAACCTGAGTTGAGTACACAGACCATATATTTTGGCTGACATTAACACACACCAAAGTCTTTTGAATACAGAAAGTATCTTTGTTTGAGGCATGAAAGCTTAAGATCCAAATTCTTGGAATCAGATGGACTTCTGACTCTCTTTTCCTTATTACAATTGTATAGAGAAAAGTATGAAATATAGTTCAGTTTCCCCACACAGGTTATATTAAAAGGTATGTATAACTTAATTTTGCGTTACATTTTAAAGATCAAAGATGCATCCTCGATTTTAAATGAAGATACCAGAATACTGTATGGCAATGTAATGATGAATATTGAGATGTGATATACAATGGTGTGGGTTTGTGATCATTGTGTGATTGTAACTCAGACATAAAAACTTGTAACTATATTTCACAGTGAATCAATAAAATTTTATAAAAAGAAAGAAAATACAATGGTGTTTGTTTAAAATGTTATGTGATGTTTTTATCATTGTTATAGGACCTTGTGTTGGAGCTTGTTTTTGGCTACCGAGGCAGGGACTGTAGGAATAATGTTCACTATTTAAATGATGGTGATGATATCATATATCACACTGCATCCGTTGGAATCCTGCACAATGTTGCTACAGGTACGAATACCTGAGTCCCTGTCCCTGCCATGGTTTAGAATTGCTCACTTGGGGCTGGAGCGATAGCACAGCGGGTAGGGCGTTTGCCTTGCACGTGGCCGATCCAGGTTTGATTCCTAGCATCCCATGTGGTCCCCTGAGCACAGCCAGGAGTAATTTCTGAGTGCAAAACCAGGAGTAACCCCTGTGCATTGCCAGGTGTGACCCCAAAGAAAAGATTAAAAAAAAAGAATTTCTCACTTATTTGCTAAGGCTATAAATAAATTGTTTTGGCTTCAGTACATACACATTTCATGCTACAGAGATTCCTGATAACATTTCAATTTGCAAGCTGAAAAAGATTGGAAAATGCTTAAAAATCACTAAGAAATAAAGGTTACAGTATGTAGAAAACATGTTCTATCGTGAAATCATGTGTGACTTCATTCTGCTCCCCCATAACTTGAACATTAAAATGTATGGTGGGATATGTTTCTCCCTCTAGTAGCAATTGAAAGGAGACTCGGGTTTAATTGAAGAAAATAAAAGGGCAGGGCATATAGCACAGCAGCTGAGCCCTTGTCTTGTGTGTATGAAGTCCAGGGCCCAATCCCCACCACCGGAAAATGGAAGGTGAACATTTTTTGACTTTTTTTTTTTTGCACCATGATTTCAATATTGTTAGTGATCGAGTTTTACACGTGTAGCGTTCCAACACCTCGCCCTCCACCACACTGGCTGCTCGCCCCTTTGTCTCGGTGTCCACCTCCCAACCCACCCTCCTCTCCCTGCTGTGGTAAACTCAGTCCTGAAGACCACAGCTTCTGTTGCCTTTGGGCACGTGTGATTCCTTTATTTATGTTTCTTTATATCTCCGATATGAGGAAGATCATTCTGTGGCTGCGCCTCTCCTGACCAGCTTCACTCAGCATGATAATCTCCAGATCCATCCATGTGGTGGCAAATTGCGTGATTTCCTCTTTTCTTGTAGCCAAGTAGTATCCCATTGTGTATATATTTTTTGATGTCTAGCTTGATTGTTGAAATGCAAGTAAAGCTCACTTGATGATCATTGATGTGCTAAATACATAATAGCATTTAGTAATCTTGTATTCTTACTCCATATAATTGCAAATTTCATAGAGTTTGAACAGCAGAAGTGCAAGGAGACATTACCTAGTCGAGACATTTCTGACTTTTGCCCTTCAATAAGCTTCCTCTTAAATAGGTAAAGGTGAAATGTGTGAGTCATTATCCCCTACCTCTGGTCAGTGATAATAATCAATATGGTCTTTCTATTTTGGTTTCCTCCAAGAACTTACCAGAATTTACAGAAATCAGTGGCAACTTTTTATTTAATAACTTAAGTCACTTAAAAATGCCATTTTTGAGCTCACTATAGTGTATACATATGTTGATTTTTTTAATGATGCTTACCTAAAACATATATTAAAATGCAGTGTGACTTAAATAAAACAAACCACCTACAGAGAAAATTCTCTTCGAGGCTTCACACATCCTTAAAGAGAATAGAAATAGGGAAGAAAAAGACCAATTAAACTAAAAAGGGATGGATACGTAAACACTTTCATGTTTATGCTGGTAGTTTCTTCATTTGTTCTCATGCTTTACAGATCACCTTTTTTTTGATGGGATAGAGGAGAGAAAGGGCACAGGGAGGCAGACAGCTGCTCCAGTCCCCACTGTCTGGTGTCCCACCAGCCTGAGAACACATTTCTGTGTTCAGAGTCTAGGAAAGTCTTTGCCAGCCTATAGACTTAGGCGCCAGTACTAGTTGATTGTTCCTTTAAGGGAGCTCTCAGTCCCAGAAAATACAAAGCACATTTCACACTGAAGAGACATTATAAAGTAAATACTAGGTGTATTAAAAGTTAAATTGTTTTGTTTTCGGGGCCAGAGTGATAGTTCAGTGAATAGGACACTTACCTTGCACATGACCAATCCAGGTGAATTCCAGAATCCCATATGGTCCCCTGAGCACCACCTGAGATCAGAGCCAGGAGTAACCCCTGAGCATTGCTTATGTGGCCCCCAAATAATAGCAACAAAATGTCTTGTTCTGCTTTTCTTTTTTTTCTGCTTTGCTTTTTGGAGGTTCTTTATAATCAGATCCTTTGTGTTATCTGCCCTCACTTCGCACCACTGTTTTACTTGCACAAATTTACCTGGATTATTTTCTGCAAGATCCAGGTCTGCTAAGGTCCCTTCACTATCACTGCCTCTAGACCAGGGGTTCCCAAAGTGGGTGTTACTGCCCAGATGCGTAAGTGGTTCTTTTTTCTCTGAAAAAGGAGCAGTGGGCCAAATAAGCAATTTTACAATTCCAGTAATCCAACCTGGTGCCACCACATGCCACACTCCAGCCCCTTTGAGCTATCTCTCTCACCTCCACTTAGGATGTGATACATACATTAAGTGCTCAGTAATATGCATCAGATCAGCAAGTAAGTTAAATAGTGTAGCTTATTGTCCTGATTGAGTGTATCTGACTGTTATATCTTCTCAAATTTTTGTCTTCATTTGCTTCTCAAATTTTCTTGTAGGGACACAGAGTTTTTATCAAGAACATAATGATGATATTCTGTGCCTCACTGTAAATCAACACCCCAAATTTATCAACGTGGTAGCAACTGGCCAAGTAGGTATGTTTCTGTATTTTTAAAAAGAAACCATTTGAAGCAGTTGTCTTGCTTAAATTAATTCAGCATCCTAGGAAAAGTTTAAAATATGTATCTGGATTGTTCAGAATGCTTGTATATATAAAGTACATGTCTAATTTTCCGTCTCTTAGTTTCCAGGTACCTCTGTCTCACTTTCTCTCAACTTTGCTATTTGAGGTTGTTCAGGCAGTTCACAATTAAGGAAATAAAGAAGTTATTTAATCATGACTGAAATAGTCCTGTAGTAGAAATTTCTAATTAGAAAAAAGGGTTTAATTTGTTAACATATAAAGTGAAAAGGCACATTTGAGGAGGGAATCGTCAGTATTTAGGGCCCAAAAGTAGCCAGACTAAATGATTAGGCAGCATGTCTACTCCAGCCAGGCTTAGGCAAGAGAGAGGGAAGCAAACCAATTCCATCTTGAAAATGCTTTTTCTCTTGGATTAATCTGTCACTTGTTAGATATTATTTTGCTCTTTTGACTCTTGAAAATATAACAGAGGTCATAACTCTTCACAGTGAAAGAATAGCAGGTCTATTCCTAAATCTGTCGACTTCATCAGTGATCACCGCAGTCAGATCTTCACAGCTCTTGATAGCATGGAAAAAGGATTGCAGTCATTCAGTCATTAGGTTTACTAGTGCTGTAGTGGGCCGTGATTGCTAAGCTAGCATTCCTCTTGTCTTTTTTCTTAAATAAAATCATTGGTGCTTTTAGTAGAATCCTTTTTATATACAAGAATTAAATTGATCAGTTACAAACTTGTTCTCTGGCTTGCTTATAGTCATAGACCCTTATCTAACTCTTTTCTAAAAATTTTCTAGTTTCGTTTGGGCTTGGGGGCCAGACTTAGCAATACTCAGGGACTACTTCCTGCCTGTTGCTCCCAGCAGTGCTGGCAGGGGTGGTGCTGGGAACTGACCCTGGGCTTCCCATAAGCATGCACTCTAGCCCTTTCCGCTATTTCCCCAGCCCCACCATTGTTTACTGTTAGACCAGTGTTACACGTTATATATGCAAGGCACCGTCCTTGTGTATAAGACAGTAGGTCTAGTCTCTGTGCTGTTTATTTTTAATTCAAGCCCCGTTTACATTCTGCATGAGGAATGAGACTCTTGGTCATATGACCATTTTGGTCAGGAAAGCACCTACATCATGTCTCTGAGCATTTGGTTATTGCTCAGTTAATTTGTATTGAATACATTGTTATTCGACAAATTTATTGGGAACCTACAATATATGAGATATAGTTCCGGTGCTGAGCATACAAGCATATTAATCCTCACCCCCAACAAAATCTCTAAGGTAATGGAATTTACATTCTGTAAATAGAATTCTGGGATATACGCTTTTATTTCCAATTTTTGCCCTCCTTGTTTTTCCTCTCTCTTCAAAGCAAACAACATATTAGTGCTGGAGTTTTCTTTCGGCTAAGAAATGTCACAGTCACAGTTAATCTTTCAGGAAATCTGTCCCTTTTTGCCACTGCTTTGTTGTTTTGTTTTGAAAGGCAGTACCTGCATGGGGAATGTGAAATAGCTGGTTATCTCCCTGTATCTCTCCTTCCAGTTCCCAGTCCAGCAGGGGCTGGAGAGCTCAGTGGGCTTGGCGGGGCCAAAATAGAACTAAACAAAACTTAAAAACAGCAAAGCCCAGGCAGCACTGAGGTGAACTTTAGAGCATATATGTAAGCCCTATGCCTTGTTCCCCATGTGCCCCTCCACAAAACAGATAAGAAAAACTGCTGATGACTAATTGGTTGACCCAAGAGAAAACCAAAAAGCAAGAAAGGTTTGTCTTCTGTGGACCTAAAGAGAGCTAAATAGTCAATTTGTTTAAAGCTTGTTTAATACAAAACACAAAATGCAGTTTAAAATATTTATGGTATTTTTTTGTTTGTTTGTTAAAAAGTATTTAGAGAGTCAGAACTATAGTACAGCGGGGAGGGTATTTGCCTTGCAGGCTGCCGACCCGAGTTTAATCCCCGGCGTCCCAAATGGTCCCCAGGTACTTCCTGAGTGCAGAGCCAGGAGTAATAACCCCTGAGCATTGCTGGGTGTGACCCAAAAATTAAAAAAATAATCATTTAGATCTGGAGCAAGCACTTGTCTGACATGCAGCTGACTACAGTGTGATCCTGATATGGTCCCCCAAGCTCTTCCAGGAGTCATCCCTGAGCACAGAACCAGGAATCAGCCCTGACACTGCCAGGCATGGCCCAAACTTCCCCCTCAAAAAAAATTATTTAGATTAGACTGGAGAGAGAATACAGGAGGTAAGATGTCAGTCTTGCATACAGCTACTCCAGTCTGAATCCCTGGTACGAAGCATCCTGGCATTGCCAGGAATTCACCTGAGTACTGCCAAGTCTATAACCCATTGTTAGCCCCTGCCCTCCGATTTTTTATTCCATAGAATTAAAATAATAGCTTTTGTGATAGTTTAGCCAGTTAAGTTCAAATTGTACCATATCTACATAAGGCCTGTGAGACTCTTCTCTGAGTCCATTCACCCAGTGGTAACTGCAAAGCTAGTACAATCATAAAACCAATACAAGTAGAGTGGCCGAGCAGTGCCTGCTCACTGGGAGGATGGTGATGGAGCTTGGATTTTGGATAACCACTTTTTTTTTCTTTTTGGGTCACACCCGATGATGCACAGGGGTTACTCCTGGTTCATGCACTCAGGAATTACTCCTAGTGGTGCTCGGGGGACCATCTGGGATGCTGGGAATTGAACCCGGGTCAGCCGCATGCAAGGCAAACGCCCTACCCGCTGTGCTATCACTCCAGCCCCAGGGATAACCACATTTTTGCTTGTTTTGTTTTTTGGCTTTGGGGCTCACACTCAGCAATCTTCAGGGATTACTCCTGGCTCTGTAATTCTCAGGAATTACACTTGATGGGTGCTTGGGGAGGACCATATGGGATGCCAGGAATCAATCCTAGTTGACCAGATGCAAGGCAAATGCCTTACCCACTGTACTATCACTCCAGCTCCTCAGCCCGGGTTCAGTCCCCAGCTTTACATATGGTCCTCCAAACACTGCTGGTTGTGGTGCAAAAAAAACAAAATAAATAGCTAAAATATTTAGTCCTATGATTGTAGGTCTTTATTTGTTTGTGCTCTTGTCTCAAGCCCTGCAGACACTTGGGGACAGAGCCACATTTCCACACCAAACAGCTCCAGTCCTCTAACCAGTCTTCACGACAGGCTTTCCATTCTGTGCGTGAGGTCAGAGCATGTGCAGGGCTGAAAATAATATTTCCTGAGTGGTCTGCTCTGCCGAGTTCAGTGTTTTGTTTTCATTTCCACCTAAGTTATCAGTATGTCCTGAAATCACAATTTTACAAGAATAGACATATATATGAGAATATATCAAGCTTTTCCAAAGCCAAAAACAGTCAGGACCAGACAGTGGTACAGAGTAGGGCATTTGGCTGGCACACAACCAACCCTATTTCCATTCCCAGCATCCCATATGGTCGCCCAAACACTACCAGGAGTGATTCCCGAGTGCACAGCCGGGGGTAGTAAGCATTGCCACATTTGGCACCCATCCTCCCTCCCTCCCACAAATAAAAACAAAACCAAAAGCAATTATCTATCTTAAATGGAGGCTTAAAGTATTACTCCTTTCTTACTACACCATATTGCTTCTAAAATTTTTATGTAATAGGTATTTTCACCACAGGTATAACACACAGGTATTCATATCTCCTTTCTGTCAGTCTTATACTCAGACAGTGAATGTTTTATCTAAAAAAAAATAAGTAGGGGAACTTGTAGCCTAAATTAAAGACCTTTTTCTCCTTTTTGGTTTTTGGATCATACTCAGTGATGCTCAAGAGTCAGAAATTACTGGCTCTGCAGTCAGCAATTATTACTAGTGGTGCTTGGGGACTGTATGGGATGCAGGGGATCAAACCTGAATGGGGTGCATGCAAAGCAAGTGCCCCACCCATTAAACTATCGCTCCAACTCTGGGACTTTTTTTTTTAGTTTCATGATGACATTTTATTTAGAAAGTTTGGTAATTCTTCCCTGTCAGTAGAGATGCATTAAAAATTCTAGGGTTTATTATCAGGGAATTTTATAAACCAAAGCAAGCGACTTATCAATTTAAGTCATATCAGTATTATTTTAAAGGTTGTGGTAATTGCAATTTATGTAATTCTTATATAAGAAGAAAAGTTTGGATCCAGAGATTAAAAGTCATGTTCAAATGCTGCTGATAAATCTGTATAAATAAGTAGCTTGACTTACAGATAATTTACTCAATGCCATGAAATTAGTTTTGGATGTATATTTATTTTAATTATTTACACATTATTTTATGATAGTTTTTACCAGTTTTACCTTTAATGTTATTTACAGATAATTATTTTTCTACTGGTTTTCTGTTATAGGTGACTCTGCAGACATGTCAGGTAAGGCAAGTTGTTTTCTGTTTTGGTGTTATTGCTTATTATTGTTAGCCCCCATTTGTAGCTGACAGGATATCCTCGCTGCAGTGCTCTGGGTGCGGGGGGGGGTGTCACTCCCCAAACACTCAGCCTGGCAGTTTGGGCCCCTGGGTGTGGTACCCTGCTCAGTACTGCAGAGCTGCTTGAGCACTGTACTGAGGGCTCGCCCATAGCTCCACCCCCAGGCCGTTCCTCTGGGATCCTTAGAAGTGTCCACACCAATTTAGGATTGCTTGTTTTATTTTTTGTTTGGTAGGGGATGGGGTGGGGGAGTGCCACACCCCACTGCGCTCAGGGCTTACTCCTGGCTCTGCTCTCAGGGATCACATCTGTAAATTCGGGGGCCCCTATATGGGACAACATGCAAGGCAAGTGCCCTGTCCACTGTACTGTGACCCCAGCAGCTAGGATTGCATTTTTTTATTTTTTTTTGTTTTATAAGGTAGTTCACAATATTTGATTACATTTAATATCCAGACATCAAAAAAATCCCACCACCATTACAAACCTTCCCACCACCATATTTCAAATGTTTCCGCATAGGATTGCTTTTAATGAAGACTATTGTTTTAGTAGCATGAGACGGAACCTAAATCTGCAGTGACAGCAGGGTTTTTATTTTATTTTATTTTTTATTGAATCACCATGTGGAAAGTTACAAAGCTTTCAGGTTTAAGTCTCAGTTATACAATGCTCAAACACCCATCCCTTCACCAGTGCACATACTCCACCACCAAGAATCACAGTATACTTCCCCCCATGTCCCCACCTCCCCGGCCCCTCACCCTGCCTGTGAGGGGCCAGGGAGGTGGGGACATGGGGGGAAGTGATAAATTTCACTTTACTTTCACTTTACTTTGATTACATTCAATATTTCAACAGTAAACTCACTATTATTGTTTGGAGTTTCTCTCTCCAAAGTTGGACTTGCTGAAAAGGAAGCATTTGATAATTTGTTTTCCATTGCTGAGAATGAAGAGATATGAGGTCAAGCAGCCACAATAGCAGCCGCATGGTTTTGGATTTCTGTATTTTAGTATTTTAGTAACTAAGTCAAGAGAAATTTCTGCCAGAAATTGCATCATTGCAAGCTCATACCTCTCTGCTACTTTATATTCCACATATGAGTGCAATCTTTCTATGTCTGTCTCTTTCTTTTTGACTCATTTCACTCAACATGATATTTTCCATGTTGATCCACTTATATGCAAATTTCATGACTTAATCTTTTCTGACAGCTACATAGTATTCCATTGTGTAGATGTACCAGAGTTTCTTTAACCATTCATCTGTTTTTGGGCACTCTGGTTTTTTCCAGATTCTGGCTATTTTAAACAGTGCTGCAATGAACATAGAAATGCAGATGTCATCTCTACTATACTTTTTTGCCTCTCCGGGGTATATTTCCAGAAGTGGTATTGCTGGGTCAAATGGAAGCTCAATTTCTAATTTTTTGAGAATCGTCCTTATTGTTTTCCAAAAGGGCTGAACCAGTCGGCATTCCCACCAGCAGTGAAGGAGAGTCCCTTTCTCCCCACATCCACGCCAACAGCGGTTGCTTTTGTTTTTTGGGATGTTGGCCAGTCTCTGTGGTGTGAGATGATATCTCATTATTGTTTTGATCTGCATCTCCCTGATGATTAGTGATGTTGAACATTTTCTCATGTGCCTCTCAGCCATTTGGATTTCTTTTTTGGGAAAGTTTCGGTTCATTTCATCACCTTATTTTTTGATCGGTTCGGCAGTTTTCTTCTTGTGGAGTTCAACCAGTGCATTGTATATCCTTGATATCAACCCTTTATCGGATGGATACTGCGTAAATATCCTTTCCCATTCTGTAGATTGTCTTTGTATTTTGGTCACTGTTTCTTTTGAGGTGCAGAAGCTTCTTAGTTTGAGATAGTCCCATTTATTTATCTCTGTTTTCACTTGCTTGGCCAGTGGCGTGTCAGCTTTGAAGATACCGTTGGCTTCAATGTCATGGAGGGTTCTGCCGGCCTTGTCTTCAATGTACCTTAGGGATTCTGGTCTGATGTTGAGGTCTTTAATCCATTTTGATCTGACTTTTGTACATGGTGATAGGTGGAGATCTAAGCCCATTTTTTTGCATGTAGCTGTCCAGTTTTGCCAGCACAATTTGTTAAACATGCTTTCCTTGCTCCACTTCACATTTCTTGCTCCCTTATCAAAGATTAGATAATCATATATTTGGGGGGGTGTCAGAGTATTCAACCCTGTTCCATTGGTCTGCACCTCGCCTTTGTTCCAGTACCATGCTGTTTTAATTGCTACCGCTTTGTAGTAGAGTTGGAAGTTGGGGAGGTTGATTCCTCCCATTTTCTTTTTCCCAAGAATTGCTTTAGCTATTCGTGGGTACTTATTGTTCCATATGAATTTCAGGAGTGCTTGCTCCATTTCTTTGAAGAATGTCAAGGGTATCCTTATAGGGATCGCATTGAATTTGTACAATGCTTTGGGGAGTATTGCGATTTTGACAATATTAATTATTCCAATCCATGAGCAGGGGATATCTTTCCATTTCCTCGTGTCCTCTTTTATTTCCTGAAGTAGCGTTTTATAGATTTCATTATACAAGTCCTTTACCTCCTTAGTTAAGCTGATTCCGAGGTACTTGATTTTTTGAGGCACAATTGTGAACGGGATTGCTTTTATCATGTTGCTTCCTTCTCTCATTATTTGCATATAGGAAAGCCATGGACTTTTGGGTATTGATTTATAGCCTGCAACTTTGCTATACAAGTCTATTGTTTCTAGGAGTTTCTTGGTAGAAGTTTTAGGGTTCTCTAAGTATAGTATCATATCATCGACAACAGGTTTTTTAAAACTAGCATATTTTGGGGGCTGGAGAGATAGCACAGTGGGTAGGGCGTTTGCCTTGCACGCGGCTGACCCGGGTTCAAATCCCAGCATCCCATATTGTCCCCTGAGCATGGCCAGGGGTAATTCCTGAGTGCAGAGCCAGGAGTAACCCCTGTGCATTGCCAGGTGTGACCCAAAAAGCAAAAAAAAAAAAAAACTAGCATATTTTGATGGTTTTAGTATGGCCACCACAGCTATTAAGCACTTTATATATTTGACTTACTTCTTCACCACAAAACTTCTTATGTGCCATTCCCATTATTCCACAGATTACATCAACAGATCAGGTAAAGATTTAAAATTTGTACTATTTATTTTGACCATAGGTTTATGAATTCAAACGCTACTACATGAAAATTTTGTGCCTGTTGCATTTAGTTATTATAATTAGACCTTTTCCACACCCTATGTGGTCCTCCAAGACCACCACAAGTAACCCCTGAAACACCAGAGGTGACTCAAAAACCAGAAACAGGAGTTTGAAAACTCCTGTTTTTTTTAAAACAAAAAGAAAACATTTGCCAGTGATTCATATCTATTTCCATCCCTTCATCCAGAGTACAAGACATGATTTTGTGACTTGGCATTAACCACAAAGTTACCCAACACAGCAGGCAAAAGTTTAGTTTTCTTCACTTAGCTCAAGAGCAAGGGTTGGCAAAACTACAGCCCACTATTTGGCACAGCCCAAATGGAGCCAAATCTAACCTCCAGTCCATGAGCTAATAAAATTTTAATTAATCTATACTGTTTAGAATAAAATTAAAAGAATAAAGCTACATAACATATGGGAATTATGTGAGATTCCCATTTCAGTAGCCATTGATGCGATTGTGTTAGACCCACTCATTCCAGACACCGTGTGCTCTGGTGGCAGTGGACCAGAGACCACGTGTGACAGTCTCAGTACTGCTGCATGACTCTCCACAAATGACTGTGACAAACTTATAAGATGGCAAGTTTTGGTTGCCGTTCCACAACGTTTATTTTTTAACAGCATCTATCCATCATGTCAAAAAAGGAGGGGAGGTGAAAATTAGGCACATGAAAATGGCTCATCATCACTGATTATCAGGAGAGTGTAAATCAAAACTACTATGGATATCACCTTACATCAGCGATCCAGAATGACCTGTCAGAACAGACACAGCTGCTCATGGGGACAGAGAAAAAGAACCCCACATTCACTGTGGGTGCAAATGTAAACTGGGTCAGCCTCCATGCAAAACAGTATGTCAATTTCTCCAAACATTAAAAATATGTAGTAGCTCAGTGAACAAGAACTTGCTTTGCATGTGTGAGGGACCCACCAAAAAAATGATAAAATAAAAATACCTTGTGATCCAGCAATTCTCTTCCTAGAGATATGTCCCAAAAATGCTAGATAGTTGACACACCTATGCTCATTGTGCAGCTTACAGTAGCCAAAATCTGGAAACAGTGGCAATGAGTGAATAAAGAACTTTTGCTATAAATGCACAATGTATAAAATAAAACTCAGCTGTAACAAAACCTGACCTTCTGCTCTGACATGGAGGGAGAGTCATGCTAAGTGAAGCAAGTCAACAGAAAAACAAATATCAAATGATCGGGGTTTGAACAATAGTACAGCAGCTAGGATGCTTGTGATTTGATCCCCAGCACCATATACGGTATCTGAGCACAGCCAAGTGTGGCACAAAAACAAAAACATGTATTTTAGATAATCTCACTCTTGGTATGTGAAAAAACAAAGCAAGGAAAGAATCCATCATTTTGGTTTGCATTTCCCTGATGATTCGTGATGTAGAGCATTTTTTCACGTGCCTTTTGGCCATTCAGATTATTCTTTGAGGAAGTTTCTGTTCATTTTTTCTCCCCATTTTTTGATGGGGTTCATGGTAAGCTTTTCTGTCTATTTCCATGCCCAATGCTTAGCAGTGTGATCAGTCTCTCTCTCTCTTTCACTCTCTCTTACTCTCTCTCTCTCTCTCTCTCTCACACACACACACACATACACCCTATCTTTTTACATGTAAGCTTTTATGTCTATTTCCATGTAGATTTTTTTTTGCAGTTGTGTAAGTCGCCTAATCATTTTTATATGCTATTCAAAATTAAATATCTGGTTTATGTTTTTAGTGGAGAAGAGCCCAATTGTAGAGGGTGGTTCAGCGCCCCGAGTTGCTATGCCTGGAAGTGCTGGTTAGGGCTGGAAGGATGCCCTGCCGGATTCCAACGGGGCCTGCTGCATGCAAGGCATGTTCTTCATCTCCCCAGCCCCTCGTTTAATATAGTTTAACTGCTTTATTTGAAAAACAGTCAGATTTATCATATATACCATAATTTGTATCTAGTACATAATACAGTCTAAGTTATTAGAATGTTTTCTTTAAAAACCAAACAGGATTTATTTCTACTTCTTTTTTCTCTCTCATTTCCCAAGTGGTGCAACTCAGAGGGCCCAAGCTGCAGTATGGCCTAGGCCCTGCAGTTGGTGCTGGGGGCCCCAAGGGCCACACCAAGCATTGCTTGGGGCACCATGTGGTGCCTAGTATTCAACCAGGTTGGCCACATACAAGGCATGCACCTGAACCCCCAGACTCTCTCTTGGACCTGCATCATGATTTTAAGCTTGTCTTATATCACTTTCTCTTTTGCTTTTTTGGGGTCACACCCGGCGATGCACAGGGGTTAGTTCTGACTCTGCACTCAGGAATTACTCCTGGTGGTGCTCAGGGTACCATATGGGATGCTGGGAATCGAACCCGGGTCAGCCGCGTGCAAAGCAAATGCCCTACCTGCTGTGCTATCGCTCCAGCCCCTCACATTTATTTTTTGCAAGATTTATAAGATTTATAATTTGAGGCAAGGATATTTTGGTTATTTTATTAAAAGGACTTTTACACTGTGACTGTATTAGATGTTGAATTACTGAATTAGCTGCTGTCATATTATTATCATTTTTTCTTTTTTTTTTTTTTTTTTTTGCTTTTTGGGTCAGACCTGGCGATGCACAGGGGTCACTCCTGGCTCTGCACTCAGGAATTACCCCAGTGGTGCTCAGGGGACCATATGGGATGCTGGGAATCGAACCTGGGTCGGTCGCATGCAAGGCAAACACCCTACCCGCTGTGCTATCACTCCAGCCCCCAATTATTATTATTATTATTATTATTACTATTATCACTCCCTTTGTTCTCATTGTTGCCATGTCAGGGGTCATACTCTGGCACCAGAGATCATACTGGCAGCGCCAAAGATCACAAGACTAAGCCACATTCCCAGATCCCATGTCTATTCATTTGTACAGAGTACAGTTCATAAAATAAACATAGCAGAAACATAGGAGTTTTTAACTTGGACAAATATTGAGAACCTGGGAAAAAAATTAGCAGCCATCTGATGAGACCATGAGTTGCTGCCCACAATGGTTCTGCCGGCTCCCGAATGGCCATGATCCCAGAGGCACACAAACCAATCTCAGAACCCAGTGGCTTTTGGCAGAAATGCTCCTGGACTGTGAATTAAACTATGGCCCCAAACCATCCTGGGTGGGAAAGGGCATTGTCCCTTCCACCTTTTCCCCCTCGGCAGTGACTGCCATCTTTCAGAGCCTATCAGACAGAGGTACGAGCTTGCAGTGACGAGGGCGCAGGGCTTCTTGGGATAGGGGTGGAACCAACCCCTCTCCCCACCCTGACGAGACCCCAAGTTGCTGCCCACGAACAGCTCTGCCGGCTCCTGAATGGCCATGATCCCAGAGGCACACAAACCAATCTCAGAACCCAGTGGCTTTTGGCAGTAATCCCTCCAGACTTAATTACTAAAGTACCAGAAGTCCAAAATCAAAAGACATCATATGCTCTTCATTATCAGCAATAGAAAACAAATGATCTAATGATGCGTTTTCGGCAGCTCTGATTGTTGGGGGAAGATTCCAAATAATAATGGTGGGTATTCTGTTGAAAAATTGAATGTGATCAAGTAGAGCGAGAGTAAAGTGGAAATCATCTGCCACACAGGCGGGGGGCGGGAGGTGGGAGGTATACTGGGGTTCTTGGTGGTGGAACATGTGCACTGGTGAAGGGATGGGTGTTTGATCATTGTTTGACCAAGACTTAGACCTGAAAGCTTTGTAACTGTTCTTACGGTGATTCAATAAAAAGAGAAATAAATAAATATTATTTCACTCAAAAAAATTAAGCAACCAGAACTGGATACAAGAATATAACAGCAAACATTTATTTTTAGACATTAGCAAGTTTATTTCACCCATAAAATTCTGATTAAAATTTTAATCTTACAAAATTAGCAGTTTGCCAAATAATTGTTCATCAGGGTTGAGGTATGTTTGAAATAGTTTGGGGATTTCCTGCCTATTGTCTTTCTCAGTTTTATCTACTTCTCTTTTTTGGATGGTGGGTCACAATGCTCAGGGGTTACTCCTGGCTCTACACTCAGAAATCGCTCCCAGCAATGCTCAGGGAACCATATGGGATGAGGGGATCGAACTCGGGTTGGCTGCATGCAAGACAAGTGTCCTGCCCACTGTACTATCACCTCGGCCCTATACTTAGCAACTTTTCATCACTCCTTCATATGACATAAATATTTGAACATACACCCTGACATTTCTCAGCATTAACTATATAAATTTAACACATATCTAAACATACATTATTTTTGAGTAGTTGAAGTTGTGACTGCCTAATTTACTTATCAAAATGAATATTATTTTATCCAAGGTTGTTTGGATAAAAGCCTGAGGACATATCCTGCATTTTGTTCTTGTCCTTCATTAAATACAGCCTTAGTGTAGACTTTTTTTTTTTCCTGGTAAATTAACTTGGTAGTTTTTTTTCCCCATGTTTCAGAGATAAGCACCCTCCATATGCCTTACAGATAGAAATATTTCTAGTACTTCTGTTAAAACTTCTTGTTTGTGCAGTTTTAATTGGGTTTGGTTTTTGCACCACAACCCGTGGCGCTCAGGGATTATTCCTGGTTCTGCACTCAGGGATTGCTCCTGACAGGTCTCTGGGTAACCGTATGGGTGCCAGGGATCAAACCCAGAGCATGTACATACAAGACACTCACCCTACCAGTTGTGTGTGTATCTCTCCAGCCCATAACTGCTGTTTTCCATCTTTATTTAGCTACAGCTCCTTCTATCCACATCTGGGATGCCATCAACAAGCAGACCCTTTCGGTCCTCAGATGCTACCATTCAAAGGGGGTGTGTTCAGTCAGCTTCAGTGCCACTGGGAAACTCTTGCTGTCTGTGGGGCTAGACCCAGAACATACTGTCACCATCTGGAGATGGCAGGAAGGTAGGGGTCCTTTTTGT
Source organism: Sorex araneus (assembly GCF_027595985.1). Taxonomy (NCBI): domain Eukaryota; kingdom Metazoa; phylum Chordata; class Mammalia; order Eulipotyphla; family Soricidae; genus Sorex; species Sorex araneus. Next base: position 12,654,183 of record NC_073304.1, read on the forward strand.
TTTGAGTTCCAATTCTGCTGTATTGTGAATTCACTGATATTTGTCTTAACCATGGTCATTGAAACCATTAGTCACTACATCCCAATGCATCATACACTGTTGCCGTTATCTTCTGCTATTTCTGCATGTATTGCTTATTTGATCATTATTGTATAATTGGTCTGTAGAGGATCTTAAGAATGTAAATAGAAGTATATTTTAAGTAATAAAAAATCAATAGGGTAATTAATACTTTAAAACTTATTATGTACCTACTTTTAAAAATGAAACTCATAGAAACTACATAGAAATGTTTTTTAAAATCTAAAATGTCCAGGGGCTGGAGCGATAGCACAGTGGGTAGGGCATTTGCCTTGCATGCTGCCGACCCATGTTCAATTCCCAGCATCTATATGGTTCCCCCGAGCACCGCCAGGAGTAATTCCTGAGTGCAAAGCCAGGACTAACCCCTGTGCATCGCTGGGTGTAACCCAAAAAGAAAAAAAAAATCTAAAATATCCCTTCAGTCAGTGACAGTGCCGCTTTCCTTGATTATACATCACACTGAAAATATGGGACAGACCCTGTCCATAAGAACCCTAACCCCAACCTTAACCTTAACCCTAACCCACTTGTCACTGCAAGTGCGAGGTTGGGACACAGCCTGATCTCACACATACTTGTTTTTTGAATCACTGTATCACTGTCATACCATTGCTCATCAATTTGCTCAAGCGGGCACCAGTAACATCTCCATTGCGAGACTTGTTACTGTTTTTGGCATATTGAATACACCACGAGTAGCCTGCCAGGCTCTGCAAGATACTCTCAGTAACTTGCCGGGCTCTTTGAAAGGGGCAGAGGAATCGAACCCGGGTTGGCGGCATGCAAGGCAAATGCCCTACCTGCTGTGCTATTGCTCCAGCCTCTAGACTCTTGAATCACTATTTTGAATGACTAAAGTTTGTTATCATACTTTGTCTATGCTACCCTAAATAATTTCACTGTATCTTTTATCAGGTGCCAAAATTGCCAGCAGAGCTGGTCACAACCAGCGTATTTTTGTGGCAGAATTCCGACCGGATTCAGATTCCCAGTTTGTCTCTGTGGGAGTGAAACATGTGAAGTTCTGGACACTGGCAGGAAGGGCTCTGCTGAGCAGAAAGGGGATACTGAGCACCCTGGAAGATGCCCGGATGCAGACCATGCTGGCTGTTGCATTTGGTGCAGTATGTCTCTTAAAATGCATGTGGTAGTGTAACTGTGAGCTTATATATCGGATTATTTTCAATTTTCTCACCAAAGACACACTGACGTTGTCTTTATGGATATATCTCCAGTTAGTGATGTTCATGGATTATTCCAACTTTTGAAATCTAGTACTTTCAGAGATCAGCAGTGGTAATAAAAGTTAGTATGGAACATGGAGGATTATAATGAAATATGTGAGTCCTGGGCTGGATAGTACACAGTAAAGCACTTGTCCTTACATGCTACTGACAAGGGTTCAATCCTGGCACCATATATGGTCCATTGAGCATGGCCAGGAGTGATCCCTCACACAGCACCAGGAGTAACCCACAGCCAGGTGTGGCCAAAAATATATTTTGAGTCCCTGGGCCACTGCCATTCTCAGAAGTCTTTATTTTGTAATCACTGCTCTAAACTTCCTAATATTTGTTTTCCTTGTAGTTTCTCACTGTTCTAAAAACGAAAGATAAATCGAGAAATTAACTTTAAAGTATTTAAGGTTGTCTGTGGGTTAGGATTCCTTTTTTCCTCCTATCATCTTAACAAACTGCTTATCATGTAGTTGGAAGCTCTGGACCAATTTCTCCTGCGAGGTGAGAGAGCAGAATATTCCAGAGCTGTCTTCCCGCCCCCTGACTCCCCGCCCCCAATTCCTGTCTGTGGTTTACAGCTTACATCCCTTTCCTTGAGAGCCCAGAACTGGCAGGGCTTTGTAAGACCTTCATGTATTAAGAATCTAGAACGCATGAAGGTATGCAATATTTGGAACAAAGGAAATTACAGTGTTAGGAACTTGAAGTACTTGAGGGCGACTTGAAGAAACTGGAGGGGTATATATAGTAAGGGAGGGCAGGCACTGAGTTGCCTTGCATATGGCCACTTCGACTGCAACCCTGGTTTGATCCCCTGGTACCACACCACCCCCTGAGCACAGAGCCAGGAGTAACCTCTAAGCACGGCAGGTACGGCCCACCCCTGTTCCCCACCACTGCCACAAATGAAAAACAAAGAAAAATGTTTGAAAATAGTCATGCCAGTTCAAAATTTTTTAATATTTTGGGATCCTTTAGGATCACTAATTCCTTTCCAGAACAAAAACCTGAAGATTCAAACACTGCCATCTCGATTGAGTCTTTTCACATAAGATTCTTTATGCAGTTACCCATTCTCAATTGAAAATAAATCTGAAGATTAAAATATTCACCATAATTGACTTAAACGTGAAACAGCAGTACAGTGAGACTCTTGTTATACAATCTGTTAGGTTGTATTCAGTTTAATACTTTTGTTAAGAATTTTATTTTTTGTAAGGGTCTGTCTCACAGTGATTCGGTAATAAAATCTTTTTAAAAAAATTGCTTTTATGGGGCTGGAGAGATAGTACAGCGGGTAGGGCGTTTGCCTTGCACGCAGCCGACCCAGGTTTGATTCTCAGCATCCCATATGGTCCCCTGAGCACCACCAGGGGTACTTCCTGAGTGCAGAGCCAGGAGTGACCCATGTGCATCACTGGGTGTGACCCAAAAAGCAAAAAAAAAAAAATTGTTTTTAGGGGCTGGAGCGATAGCACAGTGGGTAGGGCGTTTGCCTTGCACTCGGCCAACCCGAGTTCAATTCCCAGCATCCCACATGGTCCCCCGAGCACTGCCAAGAGTAATTCCTGAGTGCATGAGCCAGGAGTAACCCCTGCGCATTGCTGACTGTGACACAAAGAAAAAAAATTGTTATTTTTGGTTTCTGGATGATATCTAGCAATATTTGGGGCTACTTCCAGCTCAGTGCTCCAAGAACACTCCCAGTAGTGCTTGCAGGACCATGCAGTGCCAGGGATCAAGTCCAGGAATCCCACATGCGAAACATACACTTAGGCCTTTCAACCATCTCACTGGCCCCCTCCACTTACACCTTTAAAACATCTCTCTCCAGGGACTGGAGCGATAGCACAGTGGGTAGGGTGTTGGCCTTGCACACGGCCGACCCGGGTTCAATTCTCAGCATCCCACATGGTCCCCTGAGCACTACTAGGAGTAATTCCTGAGTGCAGAGCCAGGAATAACCTGGTACAACGCCAAGTGTGACCCAAAAAGCAAAAAAAAAAAAAGAAAAGAAAACATGTCTGTATGAGAGCAGGAAAGAGAGTACAGGGGTTAAGGCACTGCTTTGCTTGTGGCTGACTCAGGCTTAAGACTTAGTTCTCAACGCCACACAGTCCTGTCCTGTGAGCAACATCAGCAGTGACTCCTGAGCAGAGCCCAACAGCCCCCACCCCAAATAAATAAAGTAAACGAATATTCTCTGTGTCAGCTAAGAGTCAGAGAAACTCCATCTTCTACTCCTGAAGCATTTACATTCTACTTGCAGATAACACATGAATTGGTAATACTCCTGGGTGACAATTCCAGTCGTTATCCAAATATGACAGAGTTTAAAGCCTTTTTCCTTTTGATTGAAGCGAAAATGAAATAAAAAGTCAGCACTTGACATAGAATTGATTTCTCCATTTCCCATATAAATTCACGTAAGGATTATAATTCTCAAATCAAGCTCAAGAAAGCATGATTAAACTTTTGTTTTTTACTAAAGATTTGTCTTATTTTGAATTGATTGCAGAAATGTATTAGCTTTTACTATTTTGATAAATCACAGAAAATGCTGATTTCACAAGTAACTAAAAAACTCTTGCAACTTTATTATTTTAGTTTTGGGGCCACAACCAGCAGTGTGGCCCAAAAACTCTTGACTACAGGCAGAGATCACTCCTGGTAATGCTCAGGGGACCATGTGGGGTGACAGGGATCATACCAGATTGGCCATGTGCCAGATAGGTGCTCTGCCTGCTGTACTCCTGCTCTGCCCCCAAAGTCCTAAACATTAGGACTAAACAAAAATGTAGGACCTTACCAAACCTAGCCAGTTCTGATTTCCTCCTCTTAGTCCTTTATTGCTATTACTGATGACCTCTTATTTCTGTGTCATCTGATAGTAATCCAAATGGATGACACAAGCCGAGATCATATTTAAGAACTGCAAGGGACCTTAGAGAATGAAATCCCTCATTTTATACATAAAAAAAGCTTTAAAAAATCTTGTCCAAAGTTATTCTAGCAAATAAGCAGACAACAGAAAAAAAATGCCCGAGAAGGCTAAACCTAAGTCAGTCTCTGACCCAAGTTCAGTTTCTCCCACCATACCATGCTTTTTATGGTGAGATAGAATCATGCTTACAGGGGCTGGAGTGATAGCACAGTGGGTAGGGTGTTCGTCTTGCATGCAGCTGACCCATGTTCGATTCCCAAAATCCCATATGGTCCCCTGAGCACCGCCAGGAGTAATTCCAAAGTGGATGAGCTAGAAGTAACCCCTGTGTGACCCAAAAAGCAAAAGAAATAAATAAAGAAAGAATCACGCTTACATAGAGAAGTAGCTTTGAATTCTATTTGAACTTTTGATGAGTTTATCTCCCCCTTCCCCTACTCCTTTTCAGAATAACTTGACGTTTACAGGTACCATCAGTGGAGATGTCTGTGTGTGGAAAGATCACATACTCTGTAGGATCGTAGCCAGAGCTCACAGCGGGCCTGTGTTTGCCATGTACACCACCCTTCGAGATGGACTCATTGTGACTGGAGGCAAGGAAAGGCCGTGAGTCCGCTTTCTTTCCGTCACGTACTGTGCGGTAACAGACTTGGAGTTATTCACTCTCAGCTACGTGAATGACCCCCATCTTCCTGAGGGTTCTCTTTTGCCTTTGATGTGCTTTCCGTCGTTATTTTGGTTCTTAAATAACTTCCACGTTTTTGTTCTGCGATCTAAGTAACTCTGAACTCCTACCGGGATGCCAGTTTTTTCTGAGGGGTGGAGAGTCTGTCCTCCAAGAATTGGTTTCCTTAATGTCTAGAAGCCTGTGCTGAGTACAGGTGTGACCAGTGAACCAGGGATAACCTAGCCTAACCTGCTCCCTTCCATACTCAAACTCTCTGCTAAGGGGATTTTGCATTGTCGTACATTTTTTTAAAAGGATGAAAGGATGCTATAAGCCAATTCAAATTTTGCTTTGTTTGCTCTTGCATGAAGCAAGCTTGGGTAAAATAAAGGCCTCAAAAAAATCTGTCTGTGGCACCATATTCTGAATGATTTTCCAGTCACTAGAGTAACCAGTTCTTGAAAGACTTCCTACAATCCTATTCATGTTACAATGCAACATACCAATAAGTGATAAGTGACATCTTAATCCCGAATACAGGATTAAAGTAATCATATTAAACACAAATAAAACAGCTTTGTCTTTCACATAAAGAATATAGTATATCGATATTTTTACCCTAAAATAAAGTTTCTCTACTAGTAAAGCAATACCTTTCCAGTCTTCCGAAGAGAAAAATCTTGTTATATTAGTTTGCCTTTACATATTGCTTTCTTTTTTAAAAAAAGTTTTTATTAGTGAATCACTGTGAGGTACAGTTACAAACTTAGGAACTTTCATGTTTGCATTTCAGTCATACAGTGATTGTTTACCCATCTCTCCACCAGTGCCCATTCTCCTCCACCAATGTTCCCAGTATCCCTCCCACCGCCCCCACCCCATCCCCCACCACCCCACCCTGCCTCTGTGACAGGGCATTCCCTTTTTTTCTCTCTCCTTTTGGGTATTGTAGTTTGTAATAGAGGTATTGAGTGGCCATCATGTTTGGTCTATAGTCTACTTTCGGCACGCATCTTTCAACCCAAATGGGTCCTTCCAACATCCTCTACTTGGTGTTCCCCTCTCTATCTCAACTGCCTTTTCTCCCAGCATGTGAGGCCAGTTTCCAGGCTGTGAAGTAAACCTCCTGATCCTTATCTCTACTAATCTTGGGTGTTAATCTCCCATTCTGTGACTTTATATTCCACAGATGAGTGGGATCTTTCTATGTCTGTCTCTTTCTTTCTGACTCATTTCATTTAACATGATACTTTCCATGTTGGTCCACTTATATGCAAATTTCATGACTTCATCTTTTCTAACTGTATAGTATTCACTGTGTAGATGTACCAAAGTTTCTTTAACCAGTCATCTGTTTGGGGCACTCCAGTTTTTTCCAGATTGTGGCTATTGTAAACAGTGCTGCAATGAACATAGAAATGCAGATGTCATTTCTACTATACCTTTTTGACTCTCCGAGGTATATTCCCGGGAGTGGTATTGCTGGGTCAAATGGGAGTTCAATTTCTAATTTTTTGAGAATCGTCCATATTGTTTTCCAAAAGGGCTGAACCAGTCAGCATTCCCACCAGCAGTAAAGGAGAGTCCCTTTCTCCCCACATCCATGCCAACACCGGTTACTTTTGTTCTTTTGGATGTGGGCCAGTCTCTGTGGTGTGAAATGATATCTTGCTGTTTTAATCTGCATCTAATGATTAGTGATGTATAACTTTTTCTCATGTGTCCTTTAGCCATTCGGATTTCTTCTTTGACAAAATTTCTGTTCATTTCCACCCCCCATTTTCTGATGGGTTTGGATGTTTTCTTCTTATAGACTTCAACTAGTGCCTTGTATATCCTTGATATCAACCCCTTATCAGATAGGTATTGGGTGAATATCCTTTCTCATTCTGTAAACTATCTTTGTATTCTGGTCACTGTATTTTTTTTTGTGATTAGTATGTGATTTTTTAAATTAATTAATTTTTTTAATTGAATCACCATGAGAAAAGTTACAAAGCTTTCAGGTTTAAGTCTCAGCCATACAATGATCAAACACCCATCCCTTCACCAGTACACATGTTCCACCACCAAGAACCCCAGTATACCTCCCATCCCAACCACCCCCCCGCCTGTGTGGCTGATGATTTTCACTTTAATCTCTCTTTATTTTGATTACATTCAATATTTCAACAGAAAACTCGCTATTATTATTTAGAATTTTCCCCCAATAATTAGACCTGCCAAAAAGTCATCATTTGATAATATGTTTTCCATTGCTGAGAATGAAGAGCATATGAGGTCGCACGGGCCGCATAGTTTTGAATTTCTGGTATTTTAGTAATTAAGTCCAGAGAAATTTCTGCCAGAAGTCGCATCACTGCAAACTTGTGCCTCTGTGTAGTGGTTTCTAAAAGATGGCGGTTGCCACGTCGCCGCCAAAAGGAAAGGCTGAGAGAGAAAACATTTTCCCCTCCCGGGGCGGCATGGGGCCATAGTTTAGTTCACGGTCTAGAGGCATTTCTGCTGCTGGGCATTTCTGCTGGTCACTGTATCTTTTGAGGTACAGAAGCTTCTCAGTTTAAGGTAATCCCATTTGTTTATCTCTGTTTCCACCTGCTTGGCCAATGGTGTGTCACCTTTAAAGATATCTTTAGCTTCAGTGTCGTGGAGGGTTTTGCCAACCTTGTCTTCAATGTACCTGATGGATTCTGGTCTGATGTTGAGGTCTTTAATCCATTTTTATCTGACTTTTGTGCGTGGTGTTAGGTAGAGGTCTGAGCCCATTTTTTTTTATTTGCATGTATCTGTCCAGTTTTGCCAGCACCATTTGTTAAAGAGGCTTTCTTTGCTCCACTTCACATTTGTTGCTTCCCTATCAAAAATTAGATGATCATATGTTTGAGAGTATGTGTCAGGATATTCAACCCTGTTCCATTAGTCGGTGGCTCTGCTTTTGTTCCAATACCATGCTGTTTTAATTATTACCGCTTTGTAGTAGAGTTTGAGGTTGGGGAAGGTGATGCCTCCCATCTTCTTTTTCCCAAGAATTACTTTGGGTATTTGTGGGTGCTTATTGTTCCATATGATTTTCAGGAGTGTTTGTTCCATTTCCTTGAAGAATGTCATGGGTATCCTTATAGGGATCGCATTGAATTTGCATAATTTTTTGGGGAGTATTGCCATTTTGACAATATTAATTCTCCCAATCCATGAGCAAGGGATAAGTTTCCATTTCCTCGTGTCCTCTTTTATTTCTTGAAGTAGCGTTTTGTAGTTTTCTTTGTACAGGTCCTTTACTTTCTTAGTTAAACTGATTCTGAGGTACTTGATTTTCTGAGGCATAAATGTGAAGGGGATTGCTTTTTTCATGTTGCTTTCTTCTCTCTTATCATTTGCATATAAGAAGGGCATGGACTTTTGGGTATTGATTTTATAGCCTGCAATTTTGCTATGCAAGTCTATTGTTTCTAGGGATTTCTTGATAGAGGTTTTAGGGTTCTCTAAATATAGTATCAATCATCTGTGAATAGTGAGAGCTTGATTTCTTCCTTTCCTACCTGAATACTGTTAATATCTTTTTCTTGCCTAATTGCTATTGCAAGTACTTCCAGTACTATATTGAGCAGAAGTGGTGAGAGTGGGCATCCTTGTCTCGTCCCTGATCTTAGAGGGAAGGTTCTTAGTTTTTCTCCATTGAGGATGATACTTGTCATATGCTTGTGGTAGATGGCTTTCCCTATATTGAGGAAATCCCTTCTATATCCATTTTGGTGAGGGTTTTCATCATAAATCGGTGCTGGATCTTGTCAAATGCTTTCTCTGCATCCATTGACATGATTATATGGTTTTTATCTTTTATTGATATGATGGATTATGTTGATTGATTTCCGAATGTTAAACCATCCTTGCATCCCTGGGATGAATCCCACTTGGTCGTGGTGTATGATCTTTTTGATGAGTTGTTGGATTCTATTTGCTAATATTTTTGTTGAGGATTTTTGCATCTGTGTTCATCAGGGTTATCGGCCTGTAGTTTTCTTTTTTTGTGGTGTCTTTGTTTGCTTTTGGTATTAGGGAGATTTGTGCCTCATAGAAACTGGGAGAGTTCCTGTTTCTTCAGTTTCCTGGAAAAGCTTGAGAAGAACTGGCAGTAGGTCCTCTTTAAATGTTTGGAAGAGGGCCTGGAGTGATAGCACAGTGGGTAGGGCATTTGCCTTGCACGCAGCCGACCAGGGTTCGAATCCCAGCATCCCATATGGTCCCCTAAGCACCGCCAGGAGTAATTTCTGAGTGCAGAGCCAGGAGTAACCCCTGTGCATCGCCAGGTGTGACCCAAAAAGCAAAAAATAATAATAATAAATAAATAATTTGGAAGAATTCGCTAGTGAATCCATCTGGACCGGGGCTTTTGTTTTTCAGATGACTTTTGATTACAGTTTCAATTTCTTTGATATTAATAGGTCTATTCAGGTATTCCAGACCTTCTTGGTTCAACCTTGGGAAATGATAGGAATCCAGAAATTTATCTATTTCTTCTAGGTTCTCTTGTTTCGTGCCATACAGCCTTTCAAAGTAGTCTCTAATGATTTTTTGAATTTCTTTGTTTTTTGTTGTGATGTCCCCTTTTTCTTTTCTGATTCGGTTATTAGGGTTCTCTCTTTTCATTCCTTGTGAGCATTGCTAGTGGTTTATCAATCTTGTTTATTTTATCAAAGAACTCTTTGGTTTCGTAGATCTTTCAGATTGTTTTTTGGGTTTCCATGCATTAATTTCTGCTCTAAGTTTTGTTATTTCTTTCCTTCAGCCTGGTTTGGGCTCCTTTTGTTGGTCCTTTTCTAAGATCTTGAGCTGTGAAGTCAGGTTATCTATGTAGGCCCTTTCTTCCTTCCTAAGGAATGCTTGCAGAGCTATAAAATTTCCCCTTAACACGGCTTTAGCGTGTATCACAAGTTCTGGTAACTCGTGTCTTCATTCTCATTTGTTTCCAGGTATCTTTTGATTTCTTCCTTGAGTTCCTTCCTGACCCACTCATTGTTCAACATTGAGTTGTTTAATTTTCAGATGTTTGATTTGGTTCTCTGTGTCTGTGCGTGATTAACTTTTATATTCAGTGCATCATGGTCTGAAAAGACAGCTGATAAAATTTCTATCTTGCTGATTCTATTGAGGTATGTTTTGTGACCCAGCACATGGTCTATTTTGGAAAAATGTTCCATGTGCACTGGGAAAAAAAGTGTGTATTCTTTCTTTTTTTGGGATGCAAAGCCCTGTGTAGATCTATTAGGCCTCTCTCTTCTATCTTTTCCTTCAAATCCAGTGTTTCCTTGCTGAGTTTTAATCTTGTTGATTTATCTAGAGGTGATAGGGCAGTGTTGAATTCTCCAACTACTAATGCGTTGCTAGTAATTTCCTCCTTAAAATCTGTTAGCAGTTGTTAAGTATTTAGTTGGTCCCTCATTAGGTGCGTACACATTTAGGAGTGTGAGTTCTTCCTGCTGTTCATATCCCTTGATTAGTAAAAAGGGTCTTTGCTGTCCCTTCTAATCTTTTTCAACCTAAAATCTATGTTGTCAAATACTAGTATGGCCACCCCGGCTTTTTTGAGGGAATTGTTTGCTAGGAGGATTGTTTTCCATCCTTTGACTTTGAGTCTGTGTTTGCTGACTGTTCAGATGTGTTTCTTATAGGCAGCAGAATATTGGGTTTAGTTTCCAAATCCATTTTGCCACTCTCTGTCTCTTAATTGGTGCATTTAGGCCATTGACATTGAGGGAGATTACTGCCATGGAGTTTTGTGCCATCTTCCTATAGGGGTTTGTTGTGCTTGTAGGGTTTTTTTTGTCTTACAGTAACCCCTTTAGTCCTTCTTTTAAGTTTGGTTTTGAGTCTATGAAGTTCCTGAGCTGTTGTTTATCCGTGAAATAGTGTATCGTTCCTTCGAGTTTGAGTGAGAGTTTAGCCAGATAAAGTATTCTTGGTGAAGCGTTTATTTCATTGAGTTTTTTTACTATATCCCACCATTGTCTTCGGGCTCAGAGGGTTTCCTCTGATAGGTCTGCTGTGAATCTAAGGGGTGCTCCATTGTATGTGATTTCCTTCTTTGACCTTGCTGTTTGCAGTATTGTGTTTCTATCCGTGGCATCTCTCACTCTTACTATGATATGTCTTGGAGTCTCTTTACTAGAGTCTCTTTTAGCTGGCACTCTTCAGACTCCTTGAATCTGGATGCCCGAATTCTCCAGCTCTGGGAACTTTTTAGCAATAATACTTTTGACTGTGGCTTTTTCATTGGGGTTGTCTCCCTGCCTTTCTGGTACTCTGATGATTCTAATGTTGTTCCTCTTGAAATCATCCCCTAGGGGGCTGGAGCGATAGCACAGCGGGTAGGGCGTTTGCCTTGCACGCGGCCGACCCGGGTTCTAATCCCAGCATCCCATATGGTCCCCTGAGCACCGCCAGGTGTAATTCCTGAGTGAAGAGCCAGGAGTAACCCCTGTGCATCGCCGGGTGTGACCCAAAAACCAAAAAAAAAAAAAAATCATCCCCTAGGTCTCTGATTCGCCTAAGAGCTATTTTGAGGTCATTTCCCATTGCTTGTTGTTGCCTGTAAGCTTCCTGCAACTCATCTTCAAGCTCACTGATTCTGTCTTGGGCTGTAGCCATTCTACTATTCTACTATTGAGGGCACCCACTGTTTTTTAATTTCATGTACAGAATCCTTTATTCATGACACTTCTTTTTGTAGCATTTTTATTTCTGCTCCCATTTCTTCCTGTATTTTCTCGGCTGTCCGTTCCATTGTTTCTTTCATGTCCTCCTTTAATTTGCTGGATGTCTGTTGAAACGTTTCTTTGAGTTCATTGAACATTTTCAACATTTCATCTCTGAATTTTTTTTTTTTTGCTTTTTGGGTCACACCCGGCGATGCACAGGGGTTATTCCTGGTTCATGCACTCAGGAATTACTCCTGGCAGTGCTCAGGATGCTGGGAATCGAACCCGAGTTGGCTGCGTGCAAGGCAAACGCCCTACCCGCTGTGCTATTACTCCAGCCCCTCATCTCTGAATTCTTTATCAGAGAGATCATATTTGTAGGTGATGCTTGTTGAGGTGTCTGGACCCTTTTAACCATTTTCTCCTCGTGGTGGGGATTTCCACTGTTTCTTCATGTTTTTGCGGTAGTTTAGTGGTGGGACCTTCCAGTTCACTATCAGTCTTCCCCTTTGGTTGCGAGAAAGGGTTCTGGATGAGCTCGGTCGATGGTGGTCACCTTTTCCCCCCTTCTAGAGTTTCACCTTCCTCTCAGGTGCTCCTCAGCAGCTTCTTTGAGGTCTCTCGTGAAGTTTCGGAGGCTGTGACCTTTAATATTAGACTTGTAGAGCTTCTTGTGATGCCAGTATTATGGTGCAATAGGAGTAGGCTACTGGACTATTGGCCTAATGTATTTGAGATCGCCAGGATGTTATCCCGAGAATTAGGAGATGAATATGTGAGTCCAGAGTGCCAGGAAAGGGGAAAATAACTGAGCCCCAAAAAAGGCCACGCCCAATTCTCCAGAGGCCACGCCCCCTACCACATGTAGGTGGGGTGCCGGCTGGGGGTCACACACTTGGGACGGGAAGCAAAGTCGTAGCTTTGGAGAACAGCGCACGCCAGAGCGCAGGGTGGTGGCCCGAGAAGCAGAGGCGGGGAGGGCTCTGGGTTCGAGGACACAGGTGTGGGAAGGGCCGCCTTTACATATTGCTTTCACACTTGTTACATGTCTTCTGGTCTTGCACACTTCCCATTCTCTCAGGAGAGTTATTTTTAATAATGAAGGGGATTCTCTTGGCCCTTTAAAATAAACTTGATATTTTTACAGAATAGCATTTATAACTCTACCACCTGACTTTACATTTCCATTCTATTATCATTTTAATGTAATATATATGTAAATATATAAATATGTACATATTGGGGATATTTAGTATTTACACCTGGGGAGCTTAATAGCATGCTTGCTTGTGGCAGAAAAATAAGCATTTTTTAATGAAATCATTAAAAATTATAAACAATATTTCTTAACCAATCCTTAAAATTGCTATAGAAAATGAATCTACCAATGATAAATGCTTATTTTGCCTTGGGCTGTTATTTACGCAGGTCCAAAGAAGGAGGAGCAGTCAAACTGTGGGACCAAGAACTGAGGCGCTGCCGTGCTTTCAGGCTGGAGACAGGACAAGTCACAGATTGTGTTCGCTCTGTTTGCAGAGGAAAAGTAAGAAGTTCCTTGAGCCATTTGGTCAAACTGAACTTGAGTATACATTCCAGTTGCAACCTGAGGAAAAAACTTAATGGGTTTGCCAGTTGTGACTGCCTTGTTGTGACTGCCTTTCCTGTGAGTTTCTCTGCTGTGCCACTGTGGACGGTGCAGTCTGAGAGGACGCTGTTCTGTCTAAACACTAAATTATAACTTTCACATTTTTGGAGCTAGAGCAATAGCACAGTGGGGAGGGCGTTTGCCTTGCACATGGCCGACCCAGGTTCGATTCCCAGCATCCCATATGGTCCCCCGAGGACCACCAGGAGTAATTCCTGAGTGCAGAGCCAGGAGTTTTCCCTGTGTATCGCCAGGTATGACCCAAAAAGAAAAAAAACTTTCACATTTTCTTTTCACTGCTAACTCAACTATGGTACCTCGAATTTCCTTTCAGTAGACCTGTATTTGGTGGTGCTGAGGATCAAACCTGGGGCCTCACATGAAGACATGTTCTACCCTACCAGTGGACTCATTTCATATATTTCCTTTTAGAAGTCCGAACAGTTTACTTAGATAACCTTGTGTTTAGTATGGTAAGCCTCCTGGGAAGTCTTTCTCAAACCACTACTCTGATGCGGTTTTCTCCCGTCCCCTGGGATCTCTTAGCCGCAGGACTGCATTACATGCTGATTCCTATAGCACCTCTGTCCAAGCAGATCTGTCCACGCTTGTCTACATTCATTTGTACCTGAACAGTGAGTGGTCTTGGCAGTTGCCTCAAAACACAAGAACAGGGGGCTGGAGCGAGAGCACAGTGGGTAGGGCGTTTGCCTTGCACACGGCCGACCTTAGTTCGATTCCCAGCATCCCATATGGTCCCCCTGAGCACTGCCAGGAGTAATTCCTGAGTGCATGAGCCAGGAGTTACCCCTGTGCATTGCTGGGTGTGAACCAAAAAAAAACCAAAAACACAAGAACATTTGAAAGGACATGTGCAGTTAGTACAGGAGCCAAGATAATGGAAATAATCCACATGCTCAGTGACATGGATGGATCAAGAAATTATGGTATATATACACAGTAGAATACTATGCAGCTCTAAAAAGAACAAAACCCTACTATTTACAGCAACATGGCTGGAATTAGGGGGTATTGTGCTGAGTGAAGTCAGTCAGAAGAAAAAGGGAAGATACAGAATGATCTCTCCTATGTGTGACTTAAAAGATACACAGCAAGAGTAACAAAGGCCAAGAGGCACACAACAGAACTGACCCACACAATTATTGTGGGGGGGGGAGAAGTGTGTACACTGTTGATGGGTGTGGTGTCATATATAAATATAAGCCATAGATTCTCTCCCTCTTTGAGGAGCCAGGCAACTAGGGGAAGAAATCTCACATCCAAGAAAAATGTGAACATGAATGCACTCACAGTAATAAGCCTGTTCATAAACCACACACATTAGTATCCTTAGTTTAAGTAGCAAACTTACATTATCTTTTGTTGTTTGGGTCATCCACGCATGAGACTTTGAAGGCTACTCGTTTGTGCTGCTGAGCCCAGCAGTGCCAGGGGCCACCAGGGTCACCCTAGGTCTTACACAAGGGACAATGAATACGGCGCTGGGAAATGAATCCAGGAAGCCCAGGGTTTTCTTTCCACCCAGTTGCCATTTTCTTAGGGCTCATTCCTGAACCACCTGGCAGGCATGACAGTTTGCTGCATGGGTCAAGTGCTGCAGTCCTGCCCAGCAGTGCTCTGGGGCCTAGCAAGGAGTATTAGCTTAGAGGAAATTTATTGGTACATACTTAAAAGTTCACCCACATGTACTTTGACACACCATTCAGCCCAGTGATCCTGAAGACATTCTTGTTAAGAGAAAACTGCGTGGACTAATGATTGGCTTGCTACTGGATTAATTCCAAAATTCTGACTGGCCAGTAGGGTCACTCGTTTATTATAGGTAAGAGAGCAACCATGTATTACAGTGTAGTATGCACTTTGTTTCAGGGCAAGATACTGGTTGGAACAAGGAATGCTGAAATTATCGAAGTTGGAGAGAAAAATGCAGCATGTAATATTTTAGTTAACGGTCATGTGGATGGACCAATATGGGGACTGGCAACACATCCCTCCAGGGATTTTTTTCTTTCTGCTGCAGAAGACGGGACAGTGAGACTCTGGGATATCACTGATAAAGTAGGTACAAACAATTCTTAACAAATCATTCAAGTTTCTGCAAAGCATAAGCACTAGAATAAAAGTTAACTCTCAAGATTCATGTTGAGAACCTGGAAGAGAAAGTGGCTAACATTGTAAGTATTCTACTTAATGCAGTTCTCTGGCTCTTACAGAAGATGTCAAACAAAGTGAATTTGGGACATGCTGCTCGTACGGTATGTTATAGCCCTGAAGGGGACATGGTGGCTATTGGAATGAAAAATGGAGAATTTATTATTTTACTGGTGAGCTCTCTGAAAATATGGGGAAAGAAGAGAGACAGGCGATGTATAATCCACGATATCAGGTTAGTAAACAGCATAATTTCTAGTATGTTTATATAAATGCTTTAGCTTGTATTTGAGAAACGTTTCTTAGCACAACATGAGGAATAGTCCTTGGTGCCTTTGGAAACTTAACCCATCATAAACTGCTGAAATATGGCTCTGTGGCTGATGTCCAGTGGATCTGTAGCTCAGGAAGAAGCATTCAAACAGCCGTATTGCTTTATAATGCCAAGTACTAAGGGACTGTAGGATGAATTAAAAAATCACATTAGAATACATCTGCCTTTCAAGTTACCAGCCTGGAAAACCAAAGTGATAATCCCAATGTTTCCCCTAGTAGTTTCCCCTAGTAATTACAGAATTTCACTGAATTTTCATAAATACACTGTGCCCCCAAAACTAAACCTTTCTTGAATCTTATTTTTCAGGGCTTAACCTTGTTTTTTACAAGTGATTACCCTTACTTCTACTTGATCATAATAGTAATTGACAGCCGAATCAATCAAAAGCTTCAACTTCCACCACTAAAAACCCTTTCCCAGTGAATCCTTCCTAGAACTTTGAGATGCAGCAGCAAGATACAGTCTGAATTGCCCCGTACTTCCCAGGGTCACTAGACAGACCACGTATTGTCTTCATTGGCTGCTTTATTGGAGAGCAGAGAGGCTCCCCAGTAGTGCTCCGAAGGCCCAGGCCTCAACTTGATTATAGTTGGCCGCCAGGTTGGGTGGTTCACCGCTCGGGCCCTTCGGTGCTGGGGGACCACCTCAGCAGCACTGGGAGGAAGAGCCATGCTCAGCAGTCAGTACTTGTCTCTTAACCCTGTCCCTACATGACTCAGGGAACATGCCATTCCTGCAATAACCCGGGGTGACTTAAGCTCCCCATTCCTTACCTCTACAAAAGAATCCAGAATCCCAGTGATTTCTGTTTAACTTAGCCGTTATGCAAATATACTGGCTGTTCAAAAACAATTTTTTAAAGAAAATTAGGTAATTCAGGAACTACTTGAAATTGAAGTAAAACAGGGGGCTGAAATGATAGCACAGTGGGCAGGGCATTTGCCTTGCACGAGGCCGACCCAGGTTCGATTCCCAGCATCCCAAGTGGTCCCCTGAGCACGAGTAACCCCTGTGCATCGCCAGGTGTGACCCAAAAAGCAAAAAAAAATTGGAAGTAAAACAAAGCTTTTTATGTACAAATATTAGTACATGTAATCAGTTATGTCTGCTAGGGCCTTTTGGAAGTTATATTCCATATCTACGTATTTCCTAGAGCAGGAGTTACTGGTCTTAAATGTTTTGTGCAATCTCATGTGGTCTGACTCCTCTCTCTCCTTGTGTTGCATATTCAGATTTAGCCCGGATTCCCGATTTCTGGCAGTGGGTTCTGGAGAGAACTCAGTGGATTTTTATGACCTAACATTAGGCCCCACCCTTAACAGAATTAGCTACTGCAAAGACATTCCAAGCTTTGTTATTCAGATGGACTTTTCTGCAGATAGCAGGTTTCTCCAGGTAGGTACCAGTTAACCAACCAGTTTAGAACAGCTCTGCTTTGATGCTGACATTAAGTGAATGCAATCGAAGTTTCTGACTTTTGTTACTTCTGAGCTGTTACTTCTTTAAATAATCCCATTCTTATCAATGCTTTTTTTCCCACTTACCTTTAACTCTTGAATACTAAAGATATAAATCAAGTAGCACTTACTAGTCCATTATAAACCTCTTCTAGATTTTGCCTAATAGAACTTTTATTTTAATAAAATTAAGGTCTCCACTGGTTGCTATAAGCGGCATGTCTATGAAGTGCCTTCAGGAAAACATCTTCTGGATCAAGCTGCCATTGACAAGATAACTTGGGCCACATGGACTAGGTAAATATGTCATAGCGGGTAGGGCGTTTGCCTTGCACGCGGCCAACCTGGGTTCGATTTTTCCGTCCCTTTCAGAGAGCCCGGCAAGCTACCGAGAGTATCTCGCCTGCACGGCAGAGCCTGGCAAGCTACCCATGGCATATTTGATATGCCAAAAACAGTAACAAGAAGTCTCACAATGGAGACGTTACTGGTGCCTGCTTGAGCAAATCAAACAACGGGATGGTAGTGATGGTGATGATGATGATGATGATAGTATTAAAAGAACCAAGAGTTGATTATGAAAAGTCTGGAGTTAGAGCTATTCCACTAGGAAAGGTTTAGCTGCTTGATCTTGAATCCTAGGACTGATATGCCCATGTTAAAATCCCTTTGACTAAACATTACCATGCTATCAAAATTTTCAAGGTAAGGAAATTTGAGTTGGGACTTCAGAGGCCTTTAGGCTGAGGATGACACAGCAATAGTGAGCACATCTGTCCGCTGAGCTCCACTAGCAGCATTCCAAGTATCACCAAAGAGCTTATTTAGTTCACACAGTATTTTTTTATAGCATAGTAACACTGTCATCCCATTGTTCATCGATTTGCTCGAGCGGGCACCAGTAATGTCTCCATGTGAGACTTGTTACTGTTTCTGGCATATCGAATAAGCCATGGGTAGCTTGCCAGGCTCTGCCATACGGGCGGGACACTCTTGGTAGCTTGCCGGGCTCTCTAAGAGGGACGGAGGAATCGAACCCGGGTCGGCCGCCTGTAAGGCTAGTGATGGCTCCAGTCCTTTTTACATCAGTTACCAAAATATGATTTTTCTGTATGGTAAACCTGTTTACTATAGATTTGCTTTCATTCTTTCCCCCTAGCATTCTAGGAGATGAAGTTCTAGGGATCTGGTCCAGACACTCTGATAAAGCAGACGTCAACTGTGCCTGTGTGTCCCATTCAGGAATCAACCTTGTCACAGGAGATGACTTTGGCATGGTTAAGTTATTTGACTTCCCGTGTTCTGAAAAATTTGTAAGTTTGTGTTTGGTGTACTATTCTAAGAAAACTCATTTTTAATATATTGGAGCATTTAATTAATGTACTTTTCTCTTTAAGTGATATTAGTATTCCCAAAATACAAAATAATCTCTTGTACAGTAAGAGAAAAGTAATGATGGTGTCATTTTTTCAGGTGAGTTGTGAATTATAAGGCAATGAGAGGGGCTGGAGTGATAGCACAGCGGGTAAGGCGTTTGCCTTGCACACGGCCAACCCAGGTTCGAATCCCAGCATCCCATATGGTCCCCTGAGCACCGCCAGGAGTAATTCTTGACTGCAGAGCCAGGAGTAACCCCCTGTGCATCGCCAGGTGTGACCCAAAAAAGGCAATGAGAGTTATTAACTGAAATGGTACCTACCGGGTCCATGCAGGTTACTGCCAGTGGTGTGATCTCATGATTCTTTTCTAGACACACACACACCACACACCATTCAGCCACACACACACACACACCCCACACCCCATTCAGCCACTGATAAAGACACTTCTGTTGTTTCCCCTTCTTGTTTATCGTAAGTAAATTTGCAATGACCCTAGGAGTACATAAATCTTTTCCAATTTTTCCAGAAGGGAAACTGCTGAAACATATGCTATTTTTTGTTGTTGTTGTTTTTATGGGGGCTGAGTCACAGGTGGCTGTGCTAAGGGATCACTCTTGGTGGAGCTCAGGCAACCATATGTGATGCCGGGATCAAACCTGGGTTGTCTGTGTGCAAGGAGCCTTACCCACTGTACTATGCTCTCTCAGAACTTTCATGCCATATCCCATAACGGCTACACCCATAAGTCTTAATTTCACTTCCAATAAAAACTATCCACTCACTAATACTTCCCTCATACATTTGTTTGAGCATGCACCAGTAACGTCTCTCATTGAGAGACTTATTGTTACTGTTTTCGGCATATCCAGTACGCACGGGTAGCTTGCCAGGTTCTGCCGTGCGGGCTCCATACTCTCGGTAGCTTGCCAGGCTCTCCCAGAGGGGCGGAGGAATCGAACACGGGTTGGCCGAGTGAAAGGCGAAAGCCCAACCGCTGTGCTATCGCTCCAGCCCCCCCTCATACATACATAATAAAATCTTATTATCTCCTGGTATGAAAATACTTTAAAATAATGTATTTTGGGGCTGGAGTGATAGTATAGTGGGCAGGGCATTTGTCTTCATGCAGCTGACCAGGGTTCAATCTCCAGTATCCCATATAGTCCCCCAAGCACCGCTTAGAGTAATTTATGAGTGCAGATCCAGGAGTAACACTCCTGAGCATCACTGTGACCCAAAAAGCAATGTGTGTGTTGCTTATACATATATGTGTGTACACACACACACACACACACACACACACACACACACACACACACACACATCCAGGAGTAACACTCCTGGGCATCACTGTAACCCAAAAAGTAGTATGTATGTGTTGCTTATACATATATGTACACACACACACACTGAAGCCTGGATCTGTGCTCTCCACTTGAGCCACATTTCCAACCCCAAAATCACTTTCTACTTAGACTCTCCTAACTCTCCACCATACCCTCCAGCTTCCTAAAATCCATTACTCAGAAAATAAATAAAAACTATTATAAGTGTTTTTCTTCCTGCCCCCAATAAACCTTTCATCAATTTACTACTAATTTAAAATGCTTTTCATCAGGAGAGTCTTCATAACTACCTACAAATACCTGACTGCCCAAATAACCTGATTTTTATTACGTGCAAATCCAGTAACTCAGAAAGCATCCATCACTGGCTGTGCTCCTCCTTATTCTCTCCAGAGCCCCGAGATAGAAATGCTGGTGTGCAGTGGGGAATTTTGACATTTGTGTATCAAACATTCTGAAATTTGTTTCTCGTTTTTTAGGCAAAGCATAAAAGGTTCTTGGGCCATTCTCCCCATGTGACAAACATTCGCTTTACCACTGGTGACCGACACGTGATCAGTGCTGGAGGGGATGACTGCAGGTGGGTAACATGATCAGTGCAAGAAGAGCACTGTCTTGGGGCCGGAGCAATAGCACAGCCGGTAGGGCGTTTGCCTTGCACACAGCCGACCTGGGTTCGATCCCCGGCATCTCATATGGTCCTCCAAGCACCGCCAGGAGTAATTCCTGAGTGCAAAGCCAGGAGTAACCCCTGAGCATCGCTGGGTGTGACCCAAAAAGAAAAAAAAAACACAAAAAAAAAATAAGAAGAGCACTGTTTTACTCATTGCTAAGACACTTAAGACCTCCAACAGCTTCAGGGTTTGGACTCAGCTAGTTAACATAAAAAGGCAGCATAACCAGATGCCCCTTGCAGTCAAAAACTATGTAATACAGAATAAAAGAAATAACTTTTCCATACATGTCTGATCTGAAAGCTGATCATTAAACTAATGAAGAGGGGGCTGGAGCAATAGCACAGAGGGTAGGGCATTTGCCTTGCACTCAGCCGACCCGGGTTTAATTCCCAGCATCCCCTATGGTCCCCTGAGCACCACCAGGAGTTAATTCCTGAGTGCATGAGCCAGGAGTAACCCCTGTGCATCGCTGGGTGTGACCCAAAAAGCCAAAAAATAAAAACTAATGAAAAATTTTTCTCTGATTACAGTTTATTTGTCTGGAAATGTGTACATATGCCTCACTGAAAGAGACAGATGCCGAGAAGACTACATAAATAACCTTGGAAGACCAGTTAAGAAGAGGAGAAAAAAAAAAACCCAGAACCAAACCCTTCATGGTCCAGTGGTGCTAATTTCAGATTGTAATGGGGATAAATGCCCAGAACCCAAAATAGCAGGAGTAGAACTGAAACATTAATAATGCTGGCCATAAGCAATGGACAACTCTCCATAACCTATACACTGCCAGAATTATTTTCCAAGAAAGATCAAATATTTGGTAAAAGCCAACACCCATGTTTCTGGGGAGTGTTGTGCAAGTTTGGCCAGCTCACTGGGGAGATTAAAAGGATAAGCACTCCTCAAAAAACCAAAACCTTAAAATCCCAACTTGGGCAATTTTTATCTTGTTAGCATAAGTTTTTTTTTAGTAGCATTTATATCCTTCTGTCAAGGCTTATCATGGTTTATCCTTCTGTTTACATAAGGAAAAGAAAGATACCATCACCCTGCCCTAAAGGATCATAGTCCTAAAAGGCAAACATTTTCACTAAAGAGACATGAGCAAGCTTGACTAGAGAATATAATGCTGATGCATTTATAAAGGCCTTTCTCCAAAGGACATTTCTCCTGGCCATTTTAATTCAGGAGCAGACATGGTCACTACCTTTTCATTTTTGAGCTATCTTTTTATGTTTGAATGTTCAGTCATCTCTATGATTGAAAAATTAAAATAAGACTGTAGCTCAATAATGGACAAGTATGAGGAGCTGTTTTCAGTGGTGTAGTTTTTTAAGGTTTTAGATAGCAATAGTATTTCAAATATGGTCTTAACATATTTTTGTTCAACATGCAACTTGAATTAAAATTTCATAGATTTTCTTTTTCTATTGGGAAATTTTAGATGTAGGCCACCCCGTAGGCTGACTTCCAAAATGAGTGAGTCAGGTCTGCTTATAAGGTTTGATAAAATTTCTTTCTGGTGGATCAGGGCTGAACTCTTAGATTCTTATTTCTCTTCACTTTAAATGCTGCCAAAGATCAGTACTTGCCATTCAGGAATTTGCTATTTATTTAGCCTATCTGTAGTCTCCTGAAGACTGAAAATTATGTAGACTGCTATTTTAAAATATATTTTTCTAAATGTGAAAGTTGATGCTCTTCTATAGGTCCTAAATTTTATTTTAATGCATTATCTTTGTAGCATAACAAACCCTTCATATTTGTTAAAAAAAAAAGTTTTGACAAGGCACACTGGTTCCTGTATCTATTTTCTATGTCTAACATCTTGTAAGTATTACAAACAGAAGTAGCTGGATTGTATTGTATCACATTCTAATCGGTGACTAATCTTGGTCAGTTTTATGATTCTGGGTAATTAAGGATTTAAGCAGCATGAAATATAAGATGGTATTCTTTAATTATGGATTCTCTAAAATTAAGCCAACTTTCAGAATTCAAGATTACATATCTATTC